>NW_027512242.1:0-15170 GCF_048772815.1 Callospermophilus lateralis
CAATGAAAGTGCTTTTCCACAGTCTGTGCCTTGGGCTACTTGAAGAGGAAACAAACCAATGAGACAAAACTGAGATCTCCTTTATTTTGTAAAGTTTCAAAGAGCTACTACAAACCATGTTGGATTTAGAGTTCCAAATTCATGTATCTATATAGGAGAGATGAGAGTGAAAGCTAAATATAAAAACTGCTACTGAAGACGAACGCTTCAACCTAGAAGAACACATTTGTTGAGCCAAGTGGGATTTGTGTACTGATCATTACCACCACGTATCAACAAGATTGGGTGAAAAAATGTTTGTTGCTATTTTGGAAACTCGTTATTTCTTAGAAGTTTGGCAACCCCTCTCAATATAAGTGCTTTTCCACAGTCTGTGCCTAGGGCTACTTGAAGAGGAAACAAACCATAGAGACAAAACTGAGAAGTCCTTTATTTTGTCAAGTTTCAAAGAGCTACTACAAACCATGTTGGATTTAGAGTTCCAAATTCATCTATCTATATAGGAGAGATGAGAATGAAACCTAAATATAAAAACTGCTACTGTAGACGAACGCTTCAACCTAGAAGACCACAATTTGGTTAGCCAAGTGGGATTTGTGTACTGATCATTACCACCACGTATCATCAAGATTGGGTGAAAAAATATTTGCTGGTATTTCAGAAACTCCTGTTTTCTTGGAAGCTTGGCAACCCCTCTCAATGAAAGTGCTATTCCACAGTCTGTGCCTAGGGCTACTTGAAGAGGAAACAACCCATAGAGACAAAACTGAGAACTCCTTTATTTTTTAACGTTTCAAATGCTACAACAAACCATGTTGGATTTAGATTTCCAAATTCATCTATCTATATAGGAGAGAATACAGTGAAACCTACATGTAAAAACTGCCACTGTAGATGAACGCTTCAATCTAGAAGAACACAATTTGGTGAGCCAAGTGAGATTTGTGTACTGATCATTACCACCACGTATCATCAAGATTGGGTGAAAAAATGTTTGGTGCTGTTTTGGAAACTCGTTATTTCTTAGAAGTTTGGCAACCCCTCTCAATATAAGTGCTTTTCCACAGTCTGTGCCTAGGGCTACTTGAAGAGGAAACAAACCATAAAGACAAAACTGAGAACTCCTTTATTTTGTCAAGTTTCAAAGAGCTACTACAAACCTTGTTGCATTTGGAGTTCCAAATTCATCTACCTATAAAAGAGAGAACAGAGTGAAACCTAAATATAAAAACTGCTTCTGTTGACGAACGTTTCAACCAACAAGAACAAAATTTGGTGAGCCAAGTGGGATTTGTGTTCTGATCATTACCACCAAGAATCATCAAGATTGGGTGAAAAAATATATCCCGGTATTTCGGTAACTCGTTATTTCTTAGAAGCTTGGAAACCCCTCTCAATGAAAATGCTTTTCCACAGTCTGTGCCTAGGGCTACTTGAAGAGGAAACAAACCATAGAGACAATACTGAGAACTCCTTTATTTTGTCAAGTTTCAAAGAGCTACTACAAACCATGTTGGATTTAGAGTTCGAAATTCATCTATCTATTTAGGAGAGATGAGAGTGAACCTAAATATAAAAACTGCTACTGTAGACGAACGCTTCAACCTAGAAGAACACAATTTGGTGAGCCAAGTGGGAATTGTGTACTGATCCTTACCACCAATTATTATCAGGATTGGGTGAAAAAATAGTTGCTGGTGTTTCGGAAACTCGTTATTTCTTAGAAGCTTCGCAACCCCTCGAAATGTAAGTGCTTTTTCACAGTCTGTGCCTACGGCTACTTGAAGAGGAAACAAACCATAGAGACAAAACTGAGAACTCCTTTATTTTGTCAAGTTTCAAATAGCTACTACAAACCATGTTGGATTTAGAGTTCCAAATTCATCTATCTATATAGGAGAGAACAGAGGGAAACCTAAATGTAAAAACTGCTACTGTAGAGGAACGCTTCAACATAGAAGAACAAAATTTGGTGAGCCAAGTGGGATTTGTGTACTGATCATTACCACCAAGTATCATCAAGATTGGGTGAAAAAATATTTGCTGGTATTACCGAATTTCCTTATTTCTTAGAAGCTTGGCAACCCCTCTCAATGAAAATGCTATTCCACATTCTGTGGTAGGGCTACTTTAAGAGGAAACAAACCATAGAGACTAAACTGAGAACTCTTTTATTTTGTCAAGTTTCAAAAAGCTACTACAAACCATGTTAGATATAGAGTTCCAAATTCATCTATCTATATAGGAGAGAACAGAGTGAAACCTAAATATAAAAACTGCTACTGTAGACGAACGTTTCAACCTAGAAGAACAAATTTGGTGAGCCAAGTGGGATTTGCGTACTGATTATTACCACCAAGAATCATCAAGATTGGGTGAAAAAATATTTGCTGGTATTTCAGAAACTCGTTATTTCTTAGAAGTTTGGCAACCCCTCTCAATGAAAGTGCTTTTCCACAGTCTGTGCCTAGGGCTACTTGAAGAGGAAACAAACCAATGAGACAAAACTGAGATCTCCTTTATTTTGTCAAGTTTCAAAGATCTACTACAAACCATGTTGGATTTAGAGTTCCAAATTCATCTATCTATATAGGAGAGTTGAGAGTGAAACCTAAGTATAAAAACTGCCACTGAAGACGAACGCTTCAACCTAGAAGAACACATTTGTTGAGCCAAGTGGGATTTGTGTACTAATCATTACCACCATGTATCATCAAGATTTGGTGAAAAAATATTTGCTGGTGTTTTGGAAACTCGTTATTTCATAGAAGCTTGGCAAGCCTCTAAATATAAGTGCTTTTCCACAGTCTGTGCCTAGGGCTACTTGAAGAGGAAACAAACCGTGGAGACAAAACTGTGAACTCCTTTATTTTGTCAAGTTTCAAAGAGCTACTACAAACCACGTTGGATTTAGTGTTCCAAATTCATCTATCTATATAGGAGAGATGAGAGTGAAACCTAAATATTAAAACTGATACTGTAGACGAACGCTTCAACCTAGATGAACACAATTTGGTGAGCCATGTGGGATTTGTGTACTGACCATTACCACCACGTATCATCAAGATTGGGTGAAAAAATATTTGCTGGTATTTGGGAAACTCGTTATTTCTTAGAAGCTTGGAAACCCCTCTCAATGAAAGTGCTTTTCCACAGTCTGTGCCTAGGGCTACTTGAAGAGGAAACAAACCATAGAGACAATACTGAGAACTCCTTTATTTTGTCAAGTTTCAAAGAGCTACTACAAACCATGTTGGATTTAGAGTTCCAAATTCATCTATCTATTTAGGAGAGATGAGTGTGAAACCTAAATATAAAAACTGCTACTGTAGACGAACGCTTCAACCTAGAAGAACACAATTTGGTGAGCCAAGTGGGATTTGTGTACTGATCATTACAACCAAGTATTATCAGGATTGGGTGAAAAAATAGTTGCTGGTGTTTCGGAAACTCGTTATTTCTTAGAAGCTTCGCAACCCCTCTCAATGTAAGTGCTTTTCCACAGTCTGTGCCCAGGGCTACTTGAAGAGGAAACAAACCATAGAGACAAAACTGAGAAGTCTTTTATTTTGTCAAGTTTCAATTAGCTACTACAAACCACGTTGGATTTAGAGTTCCAAATTCATCTATCTATATAGGATAGAACAGAGGGAAACCTAAATGTAAAAACTGCTACTGTGGACGAACGCTTCAACCAGAAGAACACAATTTGGTGAGCCAAGTGGGATTTGTATACTAATCATTACCACCACGTATCATCAAGTTTGGGGAAAAATATTTGCTAGTATTTCAGAAAATTGTTATTTCCTAGAAGCTTGCCAACCCCTCTCAATGAAAGTGCTTTTCCACAGTCTGTACCTAGGGCTACTTGAAGAGGAAACAAACCATAGAGACAGAACTGAGAACTCCTTTATTTTGTCAAGTTTCAAAAAGCTACTACAAACCATGTTAGGTATAGAGTTCCAAATTCATCTCTCTATATAGGAGAGATGAGAGTGAAACCTAAATATAAAAACTGCTACTGAAGACTAATGCTTCAACCTAGAAGAACACAATTTGGTGAGCCAAGTGGGATTTGTGTCCTGATCATTACCACCAGGTATCATCAAGATTGTGTGAAAAAATATTTGCTGTTGTTTTGGAATCTCGTTATTTCTTAGAAGCTTGGCAACCCCTCTCAATATAAGTGCTTTTCCACAGTCTGTGCTTAGGGCTACTTGAAGAGGAAACAAACCATAGAGACAAAAGTGAGAACTCCTTTATTTTGTCAAGTTTCAAAGAGCTACTACAAACCACGTTGGATTTAGAGTTCCAATTTCATCTATCTATATAGGAGAGATGAGTGTGAAACCTAAATATAAAAACTGCTACTGTAGACGAATGCTTCAACCTAGAAGAACACAATTTGGTGAGCCAAGTGGGATTTGTGTACTGACCATTACCACCACGTATCTTGAAGATTGGGTGAAAAACTATTTGCTGGTATTTCGGAAACTCGTTATTTCTTAGAAGATTGGCAACCCCTCTCAATGAAAGTACTTTTCCACAGTCTGTGCCTAGGGCAAATTGAAGAGGAACAAACCATAGAGACAAAAGGGAGAACTCCTTTATTTTGTCATGTTTCAAAGAGCTACTACAAACCATGTTGCATTTAGAGTTCCAAATTCATCTATCTATATAGGAGAGAACAGAGTGAAACCTAAATATAAAAACTGCTACTGTAGAGGAACGCTTCAACCTTGAAGAACAAAATTTGGTGAGCCAAGTTGGATTTGTGTACTGATCATTACCACCAAGTATCATCAAGATTGGGTGAAAAAATATTTGCTGGTATTACCGAAATTCCTTATTTCTTAGAAGCTTCGCAACCCCTCTCAATGAAAGTACTTTTCCACAGTCTGTGCCTAGGGCTACTTGAAGAGGAAACAAACCATAGGGACAAAACTGAGAACTCCTTTATTTTGTCAAGTTTTAGAAAGCTACTACAAACCATGTTAGATATAGAGTTCCAAATTCATCTATCTATATAGGAGAGAACAGAGTAAAACCTAAATATAAAAACTGCTACTGTAGACGAACGTTTCAACATAGAAGAACAAAATTTGGTGAGCCAAGTGGGATTTGTGTACTGATTATTACCACCAAGAATCATCAAGATTGGGTGAAAAAATATTTGCTGGTATTTCGGAAACTCGTTATTTCTTAGAAGCTTGGCAACCCCTCTCAATTAAAGTGCTTTTCCACAGACTGTGCCTAGGGCTAGTTGAAGAGGAAACAAATCATAGAGACAAAACTGAGAACTCCTTTATTTTGTCATGTTTCAAAGAGCTACTACAAACCATGTTGCATTTAGAGTTCCAAATTCATCTATCTATATAGGAGAGAACAGAGTGAAACCTAAATATCAAAACTGCTACTATAGAGGAACGCTTCAACCTAGAAGAACAAAATTTGGTGAGCCAAGTAAGATTTGTGTACTGATCATTACCACCAAGTATCATCAAGATTGGGTAAAAAAATATTTACTGGTATTACCGAAATTCCTTATTTCTTAGAAGCTTGGAAACCCCTCTCAATGAAAGTGCTTTTCCACAGACTGTGCCTAGGGCTACTTGAAGAGGAAACAAACCATAGAGACAAAACTGAGAACTCCTTTATTTTTTAACGTTTCAAATGCTACTACAAACCATTTTGGATTTAGAGTTCCAAATTCATCTATCTATATAGGAGAGATGACAGTGAAACTTAAATATAAAAACTGCTACTGAAGACGAACGCTTCAACCTAGAAGAACACAATTTGTTGATCCAAGTGGGATTTGTGTACTGATCATTACCACCAAGTATCAACAAGATTGGGTGAAAAAATGTTTGCTGCTGTTTTGGAAACTCCATATTTCTTAGAAGTTTGTCAACCCCTCTCAATATAAGTGCTTTTCCACAGTCTGTGCCTAGGGCTACTTGAAGAGGAAACAAACCATAAAGACAAAACTGAGAACTCCTTTATTTTGTCAAGTTTCAAAAGCTACTACAAACCATGTTGGATTTAGAGTTCCAAATTCATCTATCTATATAGGAGAGATGAGAGTGAAACCTAAATATGAAAACTGCTACTGTAGACGAACGCTTCAACCTAGAAGAACACAATTTGGTGAGCCCAGTGGGAATTGTGTACTGATCATTACCACCAAGAATCATCAAGACTGGGTGAAAAAATATTTGCTGGTATTTCAGAAACTCCTGTTTTCTTGGAAGTTTGGCAACCCCTCTCAATGAAAGTGCTTTTCCACAGTCTGTGCCTAGGGCTACTTGAAGAGGAAACAAACCATAGAGACAAAACTGAGAACTCCTTTATTTTTTAACGTTTCAAATGCTACTACAAACCATGTTGGATTTAGAGTTCCAAATTCATCTATCTATATAGGAGAGAACAGAGGGAAACCTAAAAATAAAAACTGCTACTGTAGACGAACGGTTCAACCTAGAAAAACAAAATTTGGTGAGCCAAGTGAGATTTGTGTACTGATCATTACCAACAAGAATCATCAAGATTATGTGAAAAAATATTTGCTGGTGTTTCGGTAACTCGTTATTTCTTAGAAGCTTGGCAAGCCCTCTCAATGAAAGTGCTATTCCTCATTCTTTGCCTAGGGCTACTTGAAGAGGAAACAAACCAATGAGACAAAACTGAGATCTCCTTTATTTTTTCAAGTTTCAAAGAGCTACTACAAACCATGTTGTATTTAGAGTTCCAAATTCATCTTTCTATAAAGGAGAGATGAGAGTGAAACCTAAATATAAAAACTGCTACTGTAGACGAACGCTTCAAACTAGAAGAACACAATTTGGTGAGCCAAGTGGGATTTGTGTACTGATAATTACCACCAAGTATTATCAGGATTGGGTGAAAAAATAGTTGCTGGTGTTTCGGAAACTCGTTATTTCTTAGAAGCTTCGCAACCCCTCTCAATGTAAGTGCTTTTTCACAGTCTGTGCCTAGGGCTACTTGAAGAGGAAACAAACCATAGAGACAAAACTGAGAAATTATTTTTTTTGTCAAGTTTCAAAGAGCTACTACAAACCATGTTGGATTTAGAGTTCCAAATTCATCTATCTAATAGGAGAGATTAGAGTGAAACCTAAATATAAAAATTGCTACTCTAGACGAACGCTTCAACCTAGAAGAACAAAATTTGGTGAGCCAAGTGGAATTTGCGTACTGATTATTACCACCAAGAATCATCAAGATTGGGTGAAAAAATATTTGCTGGTATTTCGGAAACTCGTTATTTCTTAGAAGCTTGGCAACCCCTCTCAATGAAAGTGCTTTTCCACAGTCTGTGCCTAGCTCTATTTGAAGAGAAACAATCCATAGAGACAAAACTGAGAAATCCTTTATTTTGTCAATTTTCAAAAGCTACTACAAACCATGTTGGATTTAGAGTTCCAAATTCATCTATCTATATAGGAGGGATGAGAGTGAAACCTAAATATAAAAACTGCTACTGTAGACCAACACTTCAACCTAGAAGAAGACAATTTGGTGAGCCAAGTGGGATTTGTGTACTGATAATTACCACCACGTATCATCAAGATTGGGTTAAAAAATATTTGCTGGTATTTCGGAAACTCGTTATTTCTTAGAAGCTTGGCAAACCATCTCAATGAAAGTGCTTTTCCACAGTCTGTTCCTTGGGCTACTTGAAGAGGAAACAAACCATAGAGACTAAACTGAGAACTCCTTTATTTTGTCAAGTTTCAAAAAGCTACTACAAACCATGTTAGATATAGAGTTCCAAATTCATCTATCTATATAAGAGAGAACAGAGTGAAACCTACATACATGAACTGCTGCTGTAGATGAACCCTTTAACCTAGAAGAACACAATTTGGTGAGCCAAGTGGGATTTGTGTACTGATTATTACCACCAAGAATCATCAAGATTGGGTGAAAAAATATTTGCTGGTATTTCGGAAACTCGTTATTTCTTAGAAGCTTGGCAACCCCTCTCAATGAAAGTGCTTTCCCACAGTCTGTGCCTTGGGCTACTTGAAGAGGAAACAAACCAATGAGACAAAACTGAGATCTCCTTTATTTTGTAAAGGTTCAAAGAGCTACTACAAACCATGTTGGATTTAGAGTTCCAAATTCATGTATCTATATAGGAGAGATGAGAGTGAAAGCTAAATATAAAAACTGCTACTGAAGACGAACGCTTCAACCTAGAAGAACACATTTGTTGAGCCAAGTGGGATTTGTGTACTGATCATTACCACCACGTATCAACAAGATTGGGTGAAAAAATGTTTGTTGCTGTTTTGGAAACTCGTTATTTCTTAGAAGTTTGGCAACCCCTCTCAATATAAGTGCTTTTCCACAGTCTGTGCCTAGGGCTACTTGAAGAGGAAACAAACCATAAAGACAAAACTGAGAAGTCCTTTATTTTGTCAAGTTTCAAAGAGCTACTACAAACCATGTTGGATTTAGAGTTCCAAATTCATCTATCTATATAGGAGAGATGAGAATGAAACCTAAATATAAAAACTGCTGCTGTAGACGAACGCTTCAACCTAGAAGAACACAATTTGGTTAGCCAAGTGGGATTTGTGTACTGATCATTACCACCACGTATCATCAAGATTGGGTGAAAAAATATTTGCTGGTATTTCAGAAACTCCTGTTTTCTTGGAAGCTTGGCAACCCCTCTCAATGAAAGTGCTATTCCACAGTCTGTGCCTAGGGCTACTTGAAGAGGAAACAAACCATAGAGACAAAACTGAGAACTCCTTTATTTTTTAACGTTTCAAATGCTACAACAAACCATGTTGGATTTAGATTTCCAAATTCATCTATCTATATAGGAGAGAATACAGTGAAACCTACATGTAAAAACTGCCACTGTAGATGAACGCTTCAATCTAGAAGAACACAATTTGGTGAGCCAAGTGGGATTTGTGTACTGATCATTACCACCACGTATCATCAAGATTGGGTGAAAAAATGTTTGGTGCTGTTTGGAAACTCGTTATTTCTTAGAAGTTTGGCAACCCCTCTCAATATAAGTGCTTTTCCACAGTCTGTGCCTAGGGCTACTTGAAGAGGAAACAAACCATAAAGACAAAACTGAGAACTCCTTTATTTTGTCAAGTTTCAAAGAGCTACTACAAACCATGTTGCATTTGGAGTTCCAAATTCATCTACCTATAAAAGAGAGAACAGAGTGAAACCTAAATATAAAAACTGCTTCTGTAGACGAACGTTTCAACCAACAAGAACAAAATTTGGTGAGCCAAGTGGGATTTGTGTTCTGATCATTACCACCAAGAATCATCAAGATTGGGTGAAAAAATATATCCAGGTATTTCGGTAACTCGTTATTTCTTAGAAGCTTGGAAACCCCTCTCAATGAAAATGCTTTTCCACAGTCTGTGCCTAGGGCTACTTGAAGAGGAAACAAACCATAGAGACAATACTGAGAACTCCTTTATTTTGTCAAGTTTCAAAGAGCTACTACAAACCATGTTGGATTTAGAGTTCGAAATTCATCTATCTATTTAGGAGAGATGAGAGTGAACCTAAATATAAAAACTGCTACTGTAGACGAACGCTTCAACCTAGAAGAACACAATTTGGTGAGCCAAGTCGGAATTGTGTACTGATCCTTACCACCAAGTATTATCAGGATTGGGTGAAAAAATAGTTGCTGGTGTTTCGGAAACTCGTTATTTCTTAGAAGCTTCGCAACCCCTCGAAATGTAAGTGCTTTTTCACAGTCTGTGCCTAGGGCTACTTGAAGAGGAAACAAACCATAGAGACAAAACTGAGAACTCCTTTATTTTGTCAAGTTTCAAATAGCTACTACAAACCATGTTGGATTTAGAGTTCCAAATTCATCTATCTATATAGGAGAGAACAGAGGGAAACCTAAATGTAAATACTGCTACTGTGGACGAACACTTCAACCAGAAGAACACAATTTGGTGAGCCAAGTGGGATTTGTATACTGATCATTACGACCACATATCATCAAGATTGGGTGAAAAGTATTTGCTGGTATTTCAGAAATTTTTATTTCTTAGAAGCTTGGCAACCCCTCTCAATGAAAGTGCTTTTCCACAGTCTGTGCCTAGGGCTACTTGAAGAGGAAACACACCATAGAGACAAAACTGAGAACTCCTTTATTTTGTCAAGTTTCAAAAAGCTACTACAAACCATGTTGGATTTAGAGTTCCAAATTCATGTATCTATATAGGAGAGATGAGAGTGAAACCTAAATATAAAAACTGCTACTGAAGACGAATGCTTCAACCTAGAAAAACACAATTTGGTGAGCCAAGTGGGATTTGTGTAGTGATCATTATCACCACGTATCATCAAGATTGGGTGAAAAAATATTTGCTGGTGTTTTGGAATCTCGTCATTTCTTAGAAGCTTGGCAACCCCTCTCAATATAAGTGCCTTTCCACAGTCTGTGCCTAGGGCTACTTGAAGAGGAAACAAACCATAGAGACAAAATTGAGAACTCCTTTATTTTGTAGAGTTTCAAAGAGCTACTACAAACCACGTTGGATTTAGAGTTCCAAATTCATCTATCTATATAGGAGAGATGAGAGTGAAACATAAATATAAAAACTGCTACTGTAGACGAACGCTTCAACCTAGAAGAAAACAATTTGGTGAGCCAAGTGTGATTTGTGTACTGACCATTACCACCACGTATCATGAAGATTGGGTGAAAAACTATTTGCTGGTATTTCGGAAACTCGTTATTTCTTAGAAGCTTGGCAACACCTCTCAATGAAAGTACTTTTCCACAGTCTGTGCCTAGGGCTACTTGAAGAGGAAACAAACCATAGACACAAAACTGAGAACTCCTTTATTTTGTCATGTTTCAAAGAGCTACTACAAACCATGTTGCATTTAGAGTTCCAAATTCATCTATCTATATAGGAGAGAACAGACTGAAACCTTAATATAAAACTGCTACTGTAGAGGAACGCTTCAACATAGAAGAACAAAATTTGGTGAGCCAAGTGGGATTTGTGTACTGATCATTACCACCAAGTATCATCAAGATTGGGTGAAAAAATATTTGCTGGTATTACCGAATTTCCTTATTTCTTAGAAGCTTGGCAATCCCTCTCAATGAAAATGCTATTCCACATTCTGTGGTAGGGCTACTTTAAGAGGAAACAAACCATAGAGACTAAACTGAGAACTCTTTTATTTTGTCAAGTTTCAAAAAGCTACTACAAACCATGTTAGATATAGAGTTCCAAATTCATCTATCTATATAGGAGAGAACAGAGTGAAACCTAAATATAAAAACTGCTACTGTAGACGAACGTTTCAACCTAGAAGAACAAATTTGGTGAGCCAAGTGGGATTTGCGTACTGATTATTACCACCAAGAATCATCAAGATTGGGTGAAAAAATATTTGCTGGTATTTCAGAAACTCGATATTTCTTAGAAGTTTGGCAACCCCTCTCAATGAAAGTGCTTTTCCACAGTCTGTGCCTAGGGCTACTTGAAGAGGAAACAAACCAATGAGACAAAACTGAGATCTCCTTTATTTTGTCAAGTTTCAAAGATCTACTACAAACCATGTTGGATTTAGAGTTCCAAATTCATCTATCTATATAGGAGAGTTGAGAGTGAAACCTAAATATAAAAACTGCCACTGAAGACGAACGCTTCAACCTAGAAGAACACATTTGTTGAGCCAAGTGGGATTTGTGTACTAATCATTACCACCATGTATCATCAAGATTTGGTGAAAAAATATTTGCTGGTGTTTTGGAAACTCGTTATTTCATAGAAGCTTGGCAAGCCTCTAAATATAAGTGCTTTTCCACAGTCTGTGCCTAGGACTACTTGAAGAGGAAACAAACCGTGGAGACAAAACTGAGAACTCCTTTATTTTGTCAAGTTTCAAAGAGCTACTACAAACCACGTTGGATTTAGTGTTCCAAATTCATCTATCTATATAGGAGAGATGAGAGTGAAACCTAAATATTAAAACTGATACTGTAGACGAACGCTTCAACCTAGATGAACATAATTTGGTGAGCCAAGTGGAATTTGTGTACTGACCATTACCACCACGTATCATCAAGATTGGGTGAAAAAATATTTGCTGGTATTTGGGAAACTCGTTATTTCTTAGAAGCTTGGAAACCCCTCTCAATGAAAGTGCTTTTCCACAGTCTGTGCCTAGGGCTACTTGAAGAGGAAACAAACCATAGAGACAATACTGAGAACTCCTTTATTTTGTCAAGTTTCAAAGAGCTACTACAAACCATGTTGGATTTAGAGTTCCAAATTCATCTATCTATTTAGGAGAGATGAGTGTGAAACCTAAATATAAAAACTGCTACTGTAGACGAACGCTTCAACCTAGAAGAACACAATTTGGTGAGCCAAGTGGGATTTGTGTACTGATCATTACAACCAAGTATTATCAGGATTGGGTGAAAAAATAGTTGCTGGTGTTTCGGAAACTCGTTATTTCTTAGAAGCTTCGCAACCCCTCTCAATGTAAGTGCTTTTCCACAGTCTGTGCCCAGGGCTACTTGAAGAGGAAACAAACCATAGAGACAAAACTGAGAAGTCTTTTATTTTGTCAAGTGTCAAATAGCTAAACTACAAACCACGTTGGATTTAGAGTTCCAAATTCATCTATCTATATAGGATAGAACAGAGGAAACCTAAATGTAAAAACTGCTACTGTGGACGAACGCTTCAACCAGAAGAACACAATTTGGTGAGCCAAGTGGGATTTGTATACTAATCATTACCACCACGTATCATCAAGTTTGGGGAAAAATATTTGCTAGTATTTCAGAAATTTGTTATTTCCTAGAAGCTTACCAACCCCTCTCAATGAAAGTGCTTTTCCACAGTCTGTACCTAGGGCTACTTGAAGAGGAAACAAACCATAGAGACAGAACTGAGAACTCCTTTATTTTGTCAAGTTTCAAAGAGCTACTACAAACCACGTTGGATTTAGAGTTCCAATTTCATCTATCTATATAGGAGAGATGAGTGTGAAACCTAAATATAAAAACTGCTACTGTAGACGAACGCTTCAACCTAGAAGAACACAATTTGGTGAGCCAAGTGGGATTTGTGTACTGACCATTACCACCACGTATCTTGAAGACTGGGTGAAAAACTATTTGCTGGTATTTCGGAAACTCGTTATTTCTTAGAAGATTGGCAACCCCTCTCAATGAAAGTACTTTTCCACAGTCTGTGCCTAGGGCAAATTGAAGAGGAACAAACCATAGAGACAAAAGGGAGAACTCCTTTATTTTGTCATGTTTCAAAGAGCTACTACAAACCATGTTGCATTTAGAGTTCCAAATTCATCTATCTATATAGGAGAGAACAGAGTGAAACCTAAATATAAAAACTGCTACTGTAGAGGAACGCTTCATACTTGAAGAACAAAATTTGGTGAGCCAAGTTGGATTTGTGTACTGATCATTACCACCAAGTATCATCAAGATTGGGTGAAAAAATATTTGCTGGTATTACCGAAATTCCTTATTTCTTAGAAGCTTCGCAACCCCTCTCAATGAAAGTACTTTTCCACAGTCTGTGCCTAGGGCTACTTGAAGAGGAAACAAACCATAGGGACAAAACTGAGAACTCCTTTATTTTGTCAAGTTTCAGAAAGCTACTACAAACCATGTTAGATATAGAGTTCCAAATTCATCTATCTATATAGGAGAGAACAGAGTAAAACCTAAATATAAAAACTGCTACTGTAGACGAACGTTTCAACATAGAAGAACAAAATTTGGTGAGCCAAGTGGGATTTGTGTACTGATTATTACCACCAAGAATCATCAAGATTGGGTGAAAAAATATTTGCTGGTATTTCGGAAACTCGTTATTTCTTAGAAGCTTGGCAACCCCTCTCAATTAAAGTGCTTTTCCACAGACTGTGCCTAGGGCTAGTTGAATAGGAAACAAATCATAGAGAAAAAACTGAGAACTCCTTTATTTTGTCATGTTTCAAAGAGCTACTACAAACCATGTTGCATTTAGAGTTCCAAATTCATCTATCTATATAGGAGAGAACAGAGTGAAACCTAAATATCAAAACTGCTACTATAGAGGAACGCTTTAACCTAGAAGAACAAAATTTGGTGAGCCAAGTAAGATTTGTGTACTGATCATTACCACCAAGTATCATCAAGATTTAGTGAAGAAATATTTACTGGTATTACCGAAATTCCTTATTTCTTAGAAGCTTGGAAACCCCTCTCAATGAAAGTGCTTTTCCACAGACTGTGCCTAGGGCTACTTGAAGAGGAAACAAACCATAGAGATAAAACTGAGAACTCCTTTATTTTTTAACGTTTCAAATGCTACTACAAACCATTTTGGATTTAGAGTTCCAAATTCATCTATCTATATAGGAGAGATGACAGTGAAACCTAAATATAAAAACTGCTACTGTAGACGAACGCTTCAAACTAGAAGAACACAATTTGGTGAGCCAAGTGGGATTTGTGTACTGATCATTACCACCAAGTAGTATCAGGATTGGGTGAAAAAATAGTTGCTGGTGTTTCGGAAACTCGTTATTTCTTAGAAGCTTCGCAACCCCTCTCAATGTAAGTGCTTTTTCACAGTCTGTGCCTAGGGCTACTTGAAGAGGAAACAAACCATAGAGACAAAACTGAGAAATCCTTTTTTTGTCAAGTTTCAAAGAGCTACTACAAACCATGTTGGATTTAGAGTTCCAAATTCATCTATCTATATAGGAGAGATGAGAGTGAAACTAAATATGAAAACTGCTACTGTAGACGAACGCTTCAACCTAGAAGAACACAATTTGGTGAGCCAAGTGGGATTTGTGTAGTGATCATTACCACCACGTATCATCAAGATTGGGTGAAAAAATATCTGCTGGTATTTCAGAAACTCCTGTTTTCTTGGAAGCTTGGCAACCCCTCACAATGATAGGGCTGTTCCACAGTCTGTGCCTAGGGCTACTTGAAGAGGAAACAAACCATAGAGACAAAACTGAGAACTCCTTTATTTTTTCACGTTTCAAAGGCTACTACAAACCATGTTGGATTTAGATTTCCAAATTCATCTATATATATAGGAGAGAACAGAGGGAAAACCTAAAAATAAAAACTGCTACTGTAG
>NW_027512243.1:0-15166 GCF_048772815.1 Callospermophilus lateralis
ATGGTTTGTTTCCTCTTGAAGTACGCCATGCAGAGACTGGCAAAGAACACTTTCGTTTGAAAGGGGTTGCCAAGCTTCCAAAAAACTACAAGTTTTCTGAAATCTCAGCAACCATTTTTTCACCAAATCTTGATGATACTTGGTGGTAATGATCAGTTCACTAAGCCCACTTGGCTGCCCAATTTTCACTCTTCTAGGTTCAAGCGTTCGTTTCCAGTAACAGTTTGAATTTTTAGGTTTCACTCTCTTTTCTGCTATATAGATAGATGTGTTTGAAACTCTAAATCACGGTTTGTGCTAGCTCCTTGAAACTTGACCAAATGAAGTAGTTCTAAGATCTATCTCTATGGTTTGTTTCCTCCTGAAGTACCCCATGCAGAGACTGGCGAAAAACACTTTCGTTTTAAAGGGGTTGCCAAGCTTCCAAAAAACTACTAGTTTGCTGAAATCTCAGCAAACATTTTTTCACCAAATCTTGATGATACTTGGTGGTAATGATCAGTTCACTAATCCCACTTGGCTGCTCAAATTTCAATCTTCTAGGTTCAAGCGTTCGTTTCCAGTAACAGTTTGAAATTTTAGGTTTCACTCTGTTTTCTGCTATATAGATAGATGTGTTTGAAACTCTAAATCAAACACGGTTTGTGCTAGCTCCGTGAAACTTGACAAAATGAAGTAGTTCTAAGTTCTATCTCTATGGTTTGTTTCCTCTTGAAGTACCCCATGCAGAGACTGGCAAAGAACACTTTCGTTTGAAAGGGGTTGCCAAGCTTCCAAAAAACTACTAGTTTGCTGAAATCTCAGCAAACATTTTTTCACAAAATCTTCATGATACTTGGTGGTAATGATCAGTTCACTAAGCCCACTTGGCTGCCCAATTTTCACTCTTCTAGGTTCAAGCGTTCGTTTCCAGTAACACTTTGAATTTTTAGGTTTCACTCTGTTTTCTGCTATATAGATAGATGTGTTTGAAACTCTAAATCAAACACGGTTTGTGCTAGCTCCTTGAAACTTGACAAAATGAAGTAGTTCTAAGTTCTGTCTTTATGGTTTGTTTCCTCTTGAAGTACCCCATGCAGAGACTGGCGAAGAACACTTTCGTTTGAAAGGGGTTGCCGAGCTTCCAAAAAACTACTAGTTTGCTGAAATCTCAGCAAACATTTTTTCACCAAATCTTGATGATACTTGGTGGTAATGATCAGTTCACTAATCCCACTTGGCTGCCCAACTTTCACTCTTCTAGGTTCAAGCGTTCGTTTCCAGTAACAGTTTGAATTTTTATGTTTCACTCTGTTTTCTGCTATATAGATAGATGTGTTTGAAACTCTAAATCAAACACGGTTTGTGCTAGCTCCGTGAAACTTGACAAAATGAAGTAGTTCTAAGTTCTATCTCTATGGTTTGTTTCCTCTTGAAGTACCCCATGCAGAGACTGGCAAAGAACACTTTCGTTTGAAAGGGGTTGCCAAGCTTCCAAAAAACTACTAGTTTGCTGAAATCTCAGCAACCATTTTTTCACCAAATCTTGATGATACTTGGTGGTAATGATCAGTTCACTAAGCCCACTTGGCTGCCCAATTTTCACTCTTCTAGGTTCAAGCGTTCGTTTCCAGTAACAGTTTGAATTTTTAGGTTTCACTCTGTTTTCTGCTATATAGATAGATGTGTTTGAAACTCTAAATCAAACACGGTTTGTGCTAGCTCCATGAAACTTGACCAAATGAAGTAGTTCTAAGTTCTATCTCTATGGTTTGTTTCCTCTTGAAGTACCCCATGCAGAGACTGGCGAAGAAAACTTTCGTTTGAAAGGGGTTGCCAAGCTTCCAAAAAACTACTAGTTTGCTGAAATCTCAGCAAATATTTTTTCACCAAATCTTGATGATACTTGGTGGTAATGATCAGTTCACTAAGCCCACTTGGCTGCCCAATTTTCACTCTTCTAGGTTCAAGCGTTCGTTTCCAGTAACACTTTGAATTTTTAGGTTTCACTCTGTTTTCTGCTATATAGATAGATGTGTTTGAAACTCTAAATCAAACACGGTTTGTGCTAGCTCCTTGAAACTTGACCAAATGAAGTAGTTCTAAGTTCTATCTCTATGGTTTGTTTCCTCTTGAAGTACCCCATGCCGAGACTGGCAAAGAACACTTTCGTTTGAAAGGGGTTGCCAAGCTTCCAAAAAACTACTAGTTTGCTGAAATCTCAGCAACCATTTTTTCACCAAATCTTGATGATACTTGGTGGTAATGATCAGTTCACTAAGCCCACTTGGCTGCCCAATTTTCACTCTTCTAGGTTCAAGCGTTCGTTTCCAGTAACACTTTGAATTTTTAGGTTTCACTCTGTTTTCTGCTATATAGATAGATGTGTTTGAAACTCTAAATCAAACACGGTTTGTGCTAGCTCCTTGAAACTTGACCAAATGAAGTAGTTCTAAGTTCTATCTCTATGGTTTGTTTCCTCCTGAAGTACCCCATGCAGAGACTGGCGAAAAACACTTTCGTTTTAAAGGGGTTGCCAAGCTTCCAAAAAACTACTAGTTTGCTGAAATCTCAGCAAACTTTTTTTCACCAAATCTTGATGATACTTGGTGGTAATGATCAGTTCACTAATCCCACTTGGCTGCAAAACTTTCAATCCTCTAGGTTCAAGCGTTCGTTTCCAGTAACAGTTTGAATTTTTAGGTTTCACTCTGTTTTCTGCTATATAGATAGATGTGTTTGAAACTCTAAATCAAACACGGTTTGTGCTAGCTCCGTGAAACTTGACAAAATGAAGTAGTTCTAAGTTCTATCTCTATGGTTTGTTTCCTCTTGAAGTACCCCATGCAGAGACTGGCAAAGAACACTTTCGTTTGAAAGGGGTTGCCAAGCTTCCAAAAAACTACTAGTTTCCTGAAATCTCAGCAAACATTTTTTCACAAAATCTTCATGATACTTGGTGGTAATGATCAGTTCACTAAGCCCACTTGGCTGCCCAATTTTCACTCTTCTAGGTTCAAGCGTTCGTTTCCAGTAACACTTTGAATTTTTAGGTTTCACTCTGTTTTCTGCTATATAGATAGATGTGTTTGAAACTCTAAATCAAACACGGTTTGTGCTAGCTCCTTGAAACTTGACAAAATGAAGTAGTTCTAAGTTCTGTCTCTATGGTTTGTTTCCTCTTGAAGTACCCCATGCAGAGACTGGCGAAGAACACTTTCGTTTGAAAGGGGTTGCCGAGCTTCCAAAAAACTACTAGTTTGCTGAAATCTCAGCAAACATTTTTTCACCAAATCTTGATGATACTTGGTGGTAATGATCAGTTCACTAATCCCACTTGGCTGCCCAACTTTCACTCTTCTAGGTTCAAGCGTTCGTTTCCAGTAACAGTTTGAATTTTTAGGTTTCACTCTGTTTTCTGCTATATAGATAGATGTGTTTGAAACTCTAAATCAAACACGGTTTGTGCTAGCTCCGTGAAACTTGACAAAATGAAGTAGTTCTAAGTTCTATCTCTATGGTTTGTTTCCTCTTGAAGTACCCCATGCAGAGACTGGCAAAGAACACTTTCGTTTGAAAGGGGTTGCCAAGCTTCCAAAAAACTACTAGTTTGCTGAAATCTCAGCAACCATTTTTTCACCAAATCTTGATGATACTTGGTGGTAATGATCAGTTCACTAAGCCCACTTGGCTGCCCAATTTTCACTCTTCTAGGTTCAAGCGTTCGTTTCCAGTAACACTTTGAATTTTTAGGTTTCACTCTGTTTTCTGCTATATAGATAGATGTGTTTGAAACTCTAAATCAAACACGGTTTGTGCTAGCTCCTTGAAACTTGACAAAATGAAGTAGTTCTAAGTTCTGTCTCTATGGTTTGTTTCCTCTTGAAGTACCCCATGCAGAGACTGGCGAAGAACACTTTCGTTTGAAAGGGGTTGCCGAGCTTCCAAAAAACTACTAGTTTGCTGAAATCTCAGCAACCATTTTTTCACCAAATCTTGATGATACTTGGTGGTAATGATCAGTTCACTAATCCCACTTGGCTGCCCAACTTTCACTCTTCTAGGTTCAAGCGTTCGTTTCCAGTACCAGTTTGAATTTTTAGGTTTCACTCTGTTTTCTGCTATATAGATAGATGTGTTTGAAACTCTAAATCAAACACGGTTTGTGCTAGCTCCCTGAACTTGACAAAATGAAGTAGTTCTAAGTTCTATCTCTATGGTTTGTTTCCTCTTGAAGTACCCCATGCAGAGACTGGCAAAGAACACTTTCGTTTGAAAGGGGTTGCCAAGCTTCCAAAAAACTACTAGTTTGCTGAAATCTCAGCAACCATTTTTTCACCAAATCTTGATGATACTTGGTGGTAATGATCAGTTCACTAAGCCCACTTGGCTGCCCAATTTTCACTCTTCTAGGTTCAAGCGTTCGTTTCCAGTAACACTTTGAATTTTTAGGTTTCACTCTGTTTTCTGCTATATAGATAGATGTGTTTGAAACTCTAAATCAAACACGGTTTGTGCTAGCTCCTTGAAACTTGACCAAATGAAGTAGTTCTAAGTTCTATCTCTATGGTTTGTTTCCTCCTGAAGTACCCCATGCAGAGACTGGCGAAAAACACTTTCGTTTTAAAGGGGTTGCCAAGCTTCCAAAAAACTACTAGTTTGCTGAAATCTCAGCAAACATTTTTTCACCAAATCTTGATGATACTTGGTGGTAATGATCAGTTCACTAATCCCTCTTGGCTGCCCAACTTTCAATCTTCTAGGTTCAAGCGTTCGTTTCCAGTAACAGTTTGAATTTTTAGGTTTCACTCTGTTTTCTGCTATATAGATAGATGTGTTTGAAACTCTAAATCAAACACGGTTTGTGCTAGCTCCCTGAAACTTGACAAAATGAAGTAGTTCTAAGTTCTATCTCTATGGTTTGTTTCCTCTTGAAGTACCCCATGCAGAGACTGGCAAAGAACACTTTCGTTTGAAAGGGGTTGCCAAGCTTCCAAAAAACTACTAGTTTGCTGAAATCTCAGCAACCATTTTTTCACCAAATCTTGATGATACTTGGTGGTAATGATCAGTTCACTAAGCCCACTTGGCTGCCCAATTTTCACTCTTCTAGGTTCAAGCGTTCGTTTCCAGTAACAGTTTGAATTTTTAGGTTTCACTCTGTTTTCTGCTATATAGATAGATGTCTTTGAAACTCTAAATCAAACACGGTTTGTGCTAGCTCCGTGAAACTTGACAAAATGAAGTAGTTCTAAGTTCTATCTCTATGGTTTGTTTCCTCTTGAAGTACGCCATGCAGAGACTGGCAAAGAACACTTTCGTTTGAAAGGGGTTGCCAAGCTTCCAAAAAACTACAAGTTTTCTGAAATCTCAGCAACCATTTTTTCACCAAATCTTGATGATACTTGGTGGTAATGATCAGTTCACTAAGCCCACTTGGCTGCCCAATTTTCACTCTTCTAGGTTCAAGCGTTCGTTTCCAGTAACAGTTTGAATTTTTAGGTTTCACTCTCTTTTCTGCTATATAGATAGATGTGTTTGAAACTCTAAATCAAACACGGTTTGTGCTAGCTCCTTGAAACTTGACCAAATGAAGTAGTTCTAAGATCTATCTCTATGGTTTGTTTCCTCCTGAAGTACCCCATGCAGAGACTGGCGAAAAACACTTTCGTTTTAAAGGGGTTGCCAAGCTTCCAAAAAACTACTAGTTTGCTGAAATCTCAGCAAACATTTTTTCACCAAATCTTGATGATACTTGGTGGTAATGATCAGTTCACTAATCCCACTTGGCTGCTCAACTTTCAATCTTCTAGGTTCAAGCGTTCGTTTCCAGTAACAGTTTGAAATTTTAGGTTTCACTCTGTTTTCTGCTATATAGATAGATGTGTTTGAAACTCTAAATCAAACACGGTTTGTGCTAGCTCCGTGAAACTTGACAAAATGAAGTAGTTCTAAGTTCTATCTCTATGGTTTGTTTCCTCTTGAAGTACCCCATGCAGAGGCTGGCAAAGAACACTTTCGTTTGAAAGGGGTTGCCAAGCTTCCAAAAAACTACTAGTTTGCTGAAATCTCAGCAAACATTTTTTCACAAAATCTTCATGATACTTGGTGGTAATGATCAGTTCACTAAGCCCACTTGGCTGCCCAATTTTCACTCTTCTAGGTTCAAGCGTTCGTTTCCAGTAACACTTTGAATTTTTAGGTTTCACTCTGTTTTCTGCTATATAGATAGATGTGTTTGAAACTCTAAATCAAACACGGTTTGTGCTAGCTCCTTGAAACTTGACAAAATGAAGTAGTTCTAAGTTCTGTCTTTATGGTTTGTTTCCTCTTGAAGTACCCCATGCAGAGACTGGCGAAGAACACTTTCGTTTGAAAGGGGTTGCCGAGCTTCCAAAAAACTACTAGTTTGCTGAAATCTCAGCAAACATTTTTTCACCAAATCTTGATGATACTTGGTGGTAATGATCAGTTCACTAATCCCACTTGGCTGCCCAACTTTCACTCTTCTAGGTTCAAGCGTTCGTTTCCAGTAACAGTTTGAATTTTTATGTTTCACTCTGTTTTCTGCTATATAGATAGATGTGTTTGAAACTCTAAATCAAACACGGTTTGTGCTAGCTCCGTGAAACTTGACAAAATGAAGTAGTTCTAAGTTCTATCTCTATGGTTTGTTTCCTCTTGAAGTACCCCATGCAGAGACTGGCAAAGAACACTTTCGTTTGAAAGGGGTTGCCAAGCTTCCAAAAAACTACTAGTTTGCTGAAATCTCAGCAACCATTTTTTCACCAAATCTTGATGATACTTGGTGGTAATGATCAGTTCACTAAGCCCACTTGGCTGCCCAATTTTCACTCTTCTAGGTTCAAGCGTTCGTTTCCAGTAACACTTTGAATTTTTAGGTTTCACTCTGTTTTCTGCTATATAGATAGATGTGTTTGAAACTCTAAATCAAACACGGTTTGTGCTAGTTCCTTGAAACTTGACCAAATGAAGTAGTTCTAAGTTCTATCTCTATGGTTTGTTTCCTCCTGAAGTACCCCATGCAGAGACTGGCGAAAAACACTTTCGTTTGAAAGGGGTTGCCAAGCTTCCAAAAAACTACAAGTTTTCTGAAATCTCAGCAACCATTTTTTCACCAAATCTTGATGATACTTGGTGGTAATGATCAGTTCACTAAGCCCACTTGGCTGCCCAATTTTCACTCTTCTAGGTTCAAGCGTTCGTTTCCAGTAACAGTTTGAATTTTTAGGTTTCACTCTCTTTTCTGCTATATAGATAGATGTGTTTGAAACTCTAAATCAAACACGGTTTGTGCTAGCTCCTTGAAACTTGACCAAATGAAGTAGTTCTAAGATCTATCTCTATGGTTTGTTTCCTCCTGAAGTACCCCATGCAGAGACTGGCGAAAAACACTTTCGTTTTAAAGGGGTTGCCAAGCTTCCAAAAAACTACTAGTTTGCTGAAATCTCAGCAAACATTTTTTCACCAAATCTTGATGATACTTGGTGGTAATGATCAGTTCACTAATCCCACTTGGCTGCTCAACTTTCAATCTTCTAGGTTCAAGCGTTCGTTTCCAGTAACAGTTTGAAATTTTAGGTTTCACTCTGTTTTCTGCTATATAGATAGATGTGTTTGAAACTCTAAATCAAACACGGTTTGTGCTAGCTCCGTGAAACTTGACAAAATGAAGTAGTTCTAAGTTCTATCTCTATGGTTTGTTTCCTCTTGAAGTACCCCATGCAGAGACTGGCAAAGAACACTTTCGTTTGAAAGGGGTTGCCAAGCTTCCAAAAAACTACTAGTTTGCTGAAATCTCAGCAAACATTTTTTCACAAAATCTTCATGATACTTGGTGGTAATGATCAGTTCACTAAGCCCACTTGGCTGCCCAATTTTCACTCTTCTAGGTTCAAGCGTTCGTTTCCAGTAACACTTTGAATTTTTAGGTTTCACTCTGTTTTCTGCTATATAGATAGATGTGTTTGAAACTCTAAATCAAACACGGTTTGTGCTAGCTCCTTGAAACTTGACAAAATGAAGTAGTTCTAAGTTCTGTCTTTATGGTTTGTTTCCTCTTGAAGTACCCCATGCAGAGACTGGCGAAGAACACTTTCGTTTGAAAGGGGTTGCCGAGCTTCCAAAAAACTACTAGTTTGCTGAAATCTCAGCAAACATTTTTTCACCAAATCTTGATGATACTTGGTGGTAATGATCAGTTCACTAATCCCACTTGGCTGCCCAACTTTCACTCTTCTAGGTTCAAGCGTTCGTTTCCAGTAACAGTTTGAATTTTTATGTTTCACTCTGTTTTCTGCTATATAGATAGATGTGTTTGAAACTCTAAATCAAACACGGTTTGTGCTAGCTCCGTGAAACTTGACAAAATGAAGTAGTTCTAAGTTCTATCTCTATGGTTTGTTTCCTCTTGAAGTACCCCATGCAGAGACTGGCAAAGAACACTTTCGTTTGAAAGGGGTTGCCAAGCTTCCAAAAAACTACTAGTTTGCTGAAATCTCAGCAACCATTTTTTCACCAAATCTTGATGATACTTGGTGGTAATGATCAGTTCACTAAGCCCACTTGGCTGCCCAATTTTCACTCTTCTAGGTTCAAGCGTTCGTTTCCAGTAACACTTTGAATTTTTAGGTTTCACTCTGTTTTCTGCTATATAGATAGATGTGTTTGAAACTCTAAATCAAACACGGTTTGTGCTAGTTCCTTGAAACTTGACCAAATGAAGTAGTTCTAAGTTCTATCTCTATGGTTTGTTTCCTCCTGAAGTACCCCATGCAGAGACTGGCGAAAAACACTTTCGTTTTAAAGGGGTTGCCAAGCTTCCAAAAAACTACTAGTTTGCTGAAATCTCAGCAAACATTTTTTCACCAAATCTTGATGATACTTGGTGGTAATGATCAGTTCACTAATCCCACTTGGCTGCCCAACTTTCAATCTTCTAGGTTCAAGCGTTCGTTTCCAGTAACAGTTTGAATTTTTAGTTTTCACTCTGTTTTCTGCTATATAGATAGATGTGTTTTAAACTCTAAATCAAACACGGTTTGTGCTAGCTCCGTGAAACTTGACAAAATGAAGTAGTTCTAAGTTCTATCTCTATGGTTTGTTTCCTCTTGAAGTACCCGATGCAGAGACTGGCAAAAAACACTTTCGTTTTAAAGGGGTTGCCAAGCTTCCAAAAAACTACTAGTTTGCTGAAATCTCAGCAAACATTTTTTCACCAAATCTTGATGATACTTGGTGGTAATGATCAGTTCACTAATCCCACTTGGCTGCCCAACTTTCAATCTTCTAGTTTCAAGCGTTCGTTTCCAGTAACAGTTTGAATTTTTAGGTTTCACTCTGTTTTCTGCTATATAGATAGATGTGTTTGAAACTCTAAATCAAACACGGTTTGTGCTAGCTCCGTGAAACTTGACAAAATGAAGTAGTTCTAAGTTCTATCTCTATGGTTTGTTTCCTCTTGAAGTACCCCATGCAGAGACTGGCAAAGAACACTTTCGTTTGAAAGGGGTTGCCAAGCTTCCAAAAAACTACTAGTTTGCTGAAATCTCAGCAAACATTTTTTCACCAAATCTTGATGATACTTGGTGGTAATGATCAGTTCACTAAGCCCAATTGGCTGCCCAATTTTCACTCTTCTAGGTTCAAGCGTTCGTTTCCAGTAACACTTTGAATTTTTAGGTTTCACTCTGTTTTCTGCTATATAGATAGATGTGTTTGAAACTCTAAATCAAACACGGTTTGTGCTAGCTCCTTGAAACTTGACCAAATGAAGTAGTTCAAAGTTCTATCTCTATGGTTTGTTTCCTCTTGAAGTACCCCTTGCAGAGACTGGCGAAAAACACTTTCGTTTTAAAGGGGTTGCCAAGCTTCCAAAAAACTACTAGTTTGCTGAAATCTCAGCAAATATTTTTTCACCAAATCTTGATGATACTTGGTGGTAATGATCAGTTCACTAATCCCACTTGGCTGACCAACCTTCAATCTTCTAGGTTCAAGCGTTCGTTTCCAGCAACAGTTTGAATTTTTAGGTTTCACTCTGTTTTCTGCTATATAGATAGATGTGTTTGAAACTCTAAATCAAACACGGTTTGTGCTAGCTCCGTGAAACTTGACAAAATGAAGTAGTTCCAAGTTCTATCTCTATGGTTTGTTTCCTCTTGAAGTACCCCATGCAGAGACTGGCAAAGAACACTTTCGTTTGAAAGGGGTTGCCAAGCTTCCAAAAAACTACTAGTTTGCTGAAATCTCAGCAACCATTTTTTCACCAAATCTTGATGATACTTGGTGGTAATGATCAGTTCACTAAGCCCACTTGGCTGCCCAATTTTCACTCTTCTAGGTTCAAGCGTTCGTTTCCAGTAACACTTTGAATTTTTAGGTTTCACTCTGTTTTCTGCTATATAGATAGATGTGTTTGAAACTCTAAATCAAACACGGTTTGTGCTAGCTCCTTGAAACTTGACCAAATGAAGTAGTTCTAAGTTCTATCTCTATGGTTTGTTTCCTCCTGAAGTACCCCATGCAGAGACTGGCGAAAAACACTTTCGTTTTAAAGGGGTTGCCAAGCTTCCAAAAAACTACTAGTTTGCTGAAATCTCAGCAAACATTTTTTCACCAAATCTTGATGATACTTGGTGGTAATGATCAGTTCACTAATCCCGCTTGGCTGCCCAACTTTCAATCTTCTAGGTTCAAGCGTTCGTTTCCAGTACAGTTTGAATTTTTAGGTTTCACTCTGTTTTCTGCTATATAGATAGATGTGTTTGAAACTCTAAATCAAACACGGTGTGTGCTAGCTCCGTGAAACTTGACAAAATGAAGTAGTTCTAAGTTCTATCTCTATGGTTTGTTTCCTCTTGAAGTACCCCATGCAGAGACTGGCAAAGAACACTTTCGTTTGAAAAGGGTTGCCAAGCTTCCAAAAAACTACTAGTTTGCTGAAATCTCAGCAAACATTTTTTCACAAAATCTTCATGATACTTGGTGGTAATGATCAGTTCACTAAGCCCACTTGGCTGCCCAATTTTCACTCTTCTAGGTTCAAGCGTTCGTTTCCAGTAACACTTTGAATTTTTAGGTTTCACTCTGTTTTCTGCTATATAGATAGATGTGTTTGAAACTCTAAATCAAACACGGTTTGTGCTAGCTCCTTGAGACTTGACAAAATGAAGTAGTTCTAAGTTCTGTCTTTATGGTTTGTTTCCTCTTGAAGTACCCCATGCAGAGACTGGCGAAGAACACTTTCGTTTGAAAGGGGTTGCCGAGCTTCCAAAAAACTACTAGTTTGCTGAAATCTCAGCAAACATTTTTTCAACAAATCTTGATGATACTTGGTGGTAATGATCAGTTCACTAATCCCACTTGGCTGCCCAACTTTCACTCTTCTAGGTTCAAGCGTTCGTTTCCAGTAACAGTTTGAATTTTTATGTTTCACTCTGTTTTCTGCTATATAGATAGATGTGTTTGAAACTCTAAATCAAACACGGTTTGTGCTAGCTCCGTGAAACTTGACAAAATGAAGTAGTTCTAAGTTCTATCTCTATGGTTTGTTTCCTCTTGAAGTACCCCATGCAGAGACTGGCAAAGAACACTTTCGTTTGAAAGGGGTTGCCAAGCTTCCAAAAAACTACTAGTTTGCTGAAATCTCAGCAACCATTTTTTCACCAAATCTTGATGATACTTGGTGGTAATGATCAGTTCACTAAGCCCACTTGGCTGCCCAATTTTCACTCTTCTAGGTTCAAGCGTTCGTTTCCAGTAACACTTTGAATTTTTAGGTTTCACTCTGTTTTCTGCTATATAGATAGATGTGTTTGAAACTCTAAATCAAACACGGTTTGTGCTAGTTCCTTGAAACTTGACCAAATGAAGTAGTTCTAAGTTCTATCTCTATGGTTTGTTTCCTCCTGAAGTACCCCATGCAGAGACTGGCGAAAAACACTTTCGTTTTAAAGGGGTTGCCAAGCTTCCAAAAAACTACTAGTTTGCTGAAATCTCAGCAAACATTTTTTCACCAAATCTTGATGATACTTGGTGGTAATGATCAGTTCACTAATCCCACTTGGCTGCCCAACTTTCAATCTTCTAGGTTCAAGCGTTCGTTTCCAGTAACAGTTTGAATTTTTAGTTTTCACTCTGTTTTCTGCTATATAGATAGATGTGTTTTAAACTCTAAATCAAACACGGTTTGTGCTAGCTCCGTGAAACTTGACAAAATGAAGTAGTTCTAAGTTCTATCTTTATGGTTTGTTTCCTCTTGAAGTACCCCATGCAGAGACTGGCAAAGAACACTTTCGTTTGAAAGGGGTTGCCAAGCTTCCAAAAAACTACTAGTTTGCTGAAATCTCAGCAACCATTTTTTCACCAAATCTTGATGATACTTGGTGGTAATGATCAGTTCACTAAGCCCACTTGGCTGCCCAATTTTCACTCTTCTAGGTTCAAGCGTTCGTTTCCAGTAACACTTTGAATTTTTAGGTTTCACTCTGTTTTCTGCTATATAGATAGATGTGTTTGAAACTCTAAATCAAACACGGTTTGTGCTAGCTCCTTGAAACTTGACCAAATGAAGTAGTTCTAAGTTCTATCTCTATGGTTTGTTTCCTCCTGAAGTACCCCGTGCAGAGACTGGCGAAAAACACTTTCGTTTTAAAGGGGTTGCCAAGCTTCCAAAAAACTACTAGTTTGCTGAAATCTCAGCAAACATTTTTTCACCAAATCTTGATGATACTTGGTGGTAATGATCAGTTCACTAATCCCACTTGGCTGCCCAACTTTCAATCTTCTAGGTTCAAGCATTCGTTTCCAGTAACAGTTTGAATTTTTAGGTTTCACTCTGTTTTCTGCTATATAGATAGATGTGTTTGAAACTCTAAATCAAACACGGTTTGTGCTAGCTCCGTGAAACTTGACAAAATTAAATAGTTCTAAGTTCTATCTCTATGGTTTGTTTCCTCTTGAAGTACCCCATGCAGAGACTGGCGAAGAACACTTTCATTTGAAAGGGGTTGCCAAGCTTCCAAAAAACTACTAGTTTGCTGAAATCTCAGCAAACATTTTTTCACCAAATCTTGATGATACTTGGTGGTAATGATCAGTTCACTAATCCCACTTGGCTGCCCAACTTTCACTCTTCTAGTTTCAAGGGTTCGTTTCCAGTAACAGTTTGAATTTTTAGGTTTCACTCTGTTTTCTGCTATATAGATAGATGTGTTTGAAACTCTAAATCAATCACGGTTTGTGCTAGCTCCCTGAAACTTGACAAAATGAAGTAGTTCTAAGTTCTATCTCTATGGTTTGTTTCCTCTTGAAGTACCCCATGCAGAGACTGGCAAAGAACACTTTCGTTTGAAAGGGGTTGCCAAGCTTCCAAAAAACTACTAGTTTGCTGAAATCTCAGCAACCATTTTTTCACCAAATCTTGATGATACTTGGTGGTAATGATCAGTTCACTAAGCCCACTTGGCTGCCCAATTTTCACTCTTCTAGGTTCAAGCGTTCGTTTCCAGTAACACTTTGAATTTTTAGGTTTCACTCTGTTTTCTGCTATATAGATAGATGTGTTTGAAACTCTAAATCAAACACGGTTTGTGCTAGCTCCTTGAAACTTGACCAAATGAAGTAGTTCTAAGTTCTATCTCTATGGTTTGTTTCCTCTTGAAGTACCCCTTGCAGAGACTGGCGAAAAACACTTTCGTTTTAAAGGGGTTGCCAATCTTCCAAAAAACTACTAGTTTGCTGAAATCTCAGCAAACATTTTTTCACCAAATCTTGATGATACTTGGTGGTAATGATCAGTTCACTAATCCCACTTGGCTGCCCAACTTTCACTCTTCTACGTTCAAGCGTTCGTTTCCAGTAACAGTTTGAATTTTTAGGTTTCACTCTGTTTTCTGCTATATAGATAGATGTCTTTGAAACTCTAAATCAAACACGGTTTGTGCTAGCTCCGTGAAACTTGACAAAATGAAGTAGTTCTAAGTTCTATCTCTATGGTTTGTTTCCTCTTGAAGTACCCCATGCAGAGACTGACAAAGAACACTTTCTTTTGAAAGGTGTTGCCAAGCTTCCAAAAAACTACTAGTTTGCTGAAATCTCAGCAACCATTTTTTCACCAAATCTTGATGATACTTGGTGGTAATGATCAGTTCACTAAGCCCACTTGGCTGCCCAATTTTCACTCTTCTAGGTTCAAGCGTTCGTTTCCAGTAACACTTTGAATTTTTATGTTTCACTCTGTTTTCTGCTATATAGATAGATGTGTTTGAAACTCTAAATCAAACACGGTTTGTGCTAGCTCCTTGAAACTTGACCAAATGAAGTAGTTCTAAGTTCTATCTCTATGGTTTGTTTCCTCCTGAAGTACCCCATGCAGAGACTGGCGAAAAACACTTTCGTTTTAAAGGGGTTGCCAAGCTTCCAAAAAACTACTAGTTTGCTGAAATCTCAGCAAACATTTTTTCACCAAATCTTGATGATACTTGGTGGTAATGATCAGTTCACTAATCCCACTTGGCTGCCCAACTTTCAATCTTCTAGGTTCAAGCGTTCGTTTCCAGTAACAGTTTGAATTTTTAGTTTTCACTCTGTTTTCTGCTATATAGATAGATGTGTTTTAAACTCTAAATCAAACACGGTTTGTGCTAGCTCCGTGAAACTTGACAAAATGAAGTAGTTCTAAGTTCTATCTTTATGGTTTGTTTCCTCTTGAAGTACCCCATGCAGAGACTGGCAAAGAACACTTTCGTTTGAAAGGGGTTGCCAAGCTTCCAAAAAACTACTAGTTTGCTGAAATCTCAGCAACCATTTTTTCACCAAATCTTGATGATACTTGGTGGTAATGATCAGTTCACTAAGCCCACTTGGCTGCCCAATTTTCACTCTTCTAGGTTCAAGCGTTCGTTTCCAGTAACACTTTGAATTTTTAGGTTTCACTCTGTTTTCTGCTATATAGATAGATGTGTTTGAAACTCTAAATCAAACACGGTTTGTGCTAGCTCCTTGAAACTTGACCAAATGAAGTAGTTCTAAGTTCTATCTCTATGGTTTGTTTCCTCCTGAAGTACCCCGTGCAGAGACTGGCGAAAAACACTTTCGTTTTAAAGGGGTTGCCAAGCTTCCAAAAAACTACTAGTTTGCTGAAATCTCAGCAAACATTTTTTCA
>NW_027512244.1:0-15158 GCF_048772815.1 Callospermophilus lateralis
CTTTCGTTTTAAAGGGGTTGCCAAGCTTCCAAAAAACTACTAGTTTGCTGAAATCTCAGCAAACATTTTTTCACCAAAATTGATGATACTTGGTGGTAATGATCAGTTCACTAAGCCCACTTGGCTGCCCAATTTTTACTCTTCTAGGTTCAAGCGTTCGTTTCCAGTAACACTTTGAAATTTTAGGTTTCACTCTGTTTTCTGCTATATAGATAGATGTCTTTGAAACTCTAAATCAAACACGGTTTGTGCTAGCTCCTTGAAACTTGACAAAATGAAGTAGTTGTAAGTTCTATCTCTATGGTTTGTTTCCTCTTGAAGTACCCCATGCAGAGACTGGCGAAAAACACTTTCGTTTGAAAGGGGTTGCCAAGCTTCCAAAAAACTACTAGTTTGCTGAAATCTCAGCAAACATTTTTTCACCAAATCTTGATGATACTTGGTGGTAATGATCAGTTCACTAATCCCACTTGGCTGCCCAATTTTTATTCTTCTATGTTGAAGCATTCGTTTCCTGTAACAGTTTGAAGTTTAGGTTTCACTCTGTTTTCTCCTACATAGATAGCTGTGTTTGGAATTCTAAATCAAACACGGTTTGTGCTAGCTCCTTGAAACTTGACAAAATGAAGTAGTTGTAAGTTCTATCTCTATGGTTTGTTTCCTCTTGAAGTACCCCATGCAGAGACTGGCGAAAAACACTTTCGTTTGAAAGGGGTTGCCAAGCTTCCAAAAAACTACTAGTTTGCTGAAATCTCAGCAAACATTTTTTCACCAAATCTTGATGATACTTGGTGGTAATGATCAGTTCACTAATCCCACTTGGCTGCCCAATTTGTATTCTTCTAGGTTGAAGTATTCGTTTCCAGTAACAGTTTGAATTTTTAGGTTTCACTCTGTTTTCTCCTACATAGATAGCTGTGTTTGGAATTCTAAATCAAACACGGTTTGTGCTAGCTCCTTGAAACTTGACCAAATGAAGTAGTTCTAAGTTCTATCTCTATGGTTTGTTTCCTCTTGAAGTACCCCATGCAGAGACTGGCGAAAAACACTTTCATTTGAAAGGGGTTGCCAAGCTTCCAAAAAACTACTAGTTTGCTGAAATCTCAGCAAACATTTTTTCACCAAATCTTGATGATACTTGGTGGTAATGATCAGTTCACTAAGCCCACTTGGCTGCCCAACTTTCACTCTTCTAGGTTCAAGCGTTCGTTTCCAGTAACACTTTGAATTTTTAGGTTTCACTCTGTTTTCTGCTATATAGATAGATGTCTCGAAACTCTAAATCAAACACGGTTTGTGCTAGCTCCGTGAAACTTGACAAAATGAAGTAGTTCTAAGTTCTATCTCTATGGTTTGTTTCCTCTTGAAGTACCCCATGCAGAGACTGGCGAAAAACACTTTCGTTTGAAAGGGGTTGCCAAGCTTCCCAAAAACTACTAGTTTGCTGAAATCTCAGCAAACATTTTTTCACCAAATCTTGATGATACTTGGTGGTAATGATCAGTTCACTAATCCCACTTGGCTGCCCAACTTTCACTCTTCTAGGTTCACGCGTTCGTTTCCAGTAACAGTTTGAAATTTAGGTTTCACTCTGTTTTCTGTTATATAGATAGATGTGTTTGAAACTCTAAATCAAACACGGTTTGTGCTAGCTCCGTGAAACTTGACAAAATGAAGTAGTTCTAAGTTCTATCTCTATGGTTTGTTTCCTCTTGAAGTACCCCATGCAGAGACTGGCGAAGAACACTTTCGTTTGAAAGGTGTTGCCAAGCTTCCAAAAAACTTCTCGTTTGCTGATATCTCAGCAAACATTTTTTCAACAAATCTTGATGATACTTGGACGTAATGATCAGTTCACTAAGCCCACTTGGCTGCCCAATTTTCACTCTTCTAGGTTCAAGCGTTCGTTTCCAGTAACACTTTGAATTTTTAGGTTTCACTCTGTTTTCTGCTATATAGATAGATGTGTTTGAAACTCTAAATCAAACACGGTTTGTGCTAGCTCCGTGAAACTTGACAAAATGAAGTAGTTCTAAGTTATATCTCTATGGTTTGTTTCCTCTTGAAGTACCCCATGCAGAGACTGGCGAAAAACACTTTCGTTTGAAAGGGGTTGCCAAGCTTCCAAAAAACTACTAGTTTGCTGAAATCTCAGCAAACATTTTTTCACCAAATCTTGATGATACTTGGTGGTAATGATCAGTTCACTAATCTCACTTGGCTGCCCAACTTTCACTCTTCTAGGTTCAAGCGTTCGTTTCCAGTAACAGTTTGAATTTTTAGGTTTCACTCTGTTTTCTGTTATATAGATAGATGTGTTTGAAACTCTAAATCAAACACGGTTTGTGGTAGCTCCGTGAAACTTGTCAAAATGAAGTAGTTCTAAGTTCTATCTCTATGGTTTGTTTCCTCTTGAAGTACCCCATGCAGAGACTGGCGAAGAACACTTTCGTTTGAAAGGGGTTGACAAGTTTCCAAAAAACTACTAGTTTGCTGAAATCTCAGCAAACATTTTTTCACCAAATCTTGATGATACTTGGTGGTAATGATCAGTTCACTAAGCCCACTTGGCTGCCCAATTTTCACTCTTCTAGGTTCAAGCGTTCGTTTCCAGTAACACTTTGAATTTTTAGGTTTCACTCTGTTTTCTGCTATATAGATAGATGTGTTTGAAACTCTAAATCAAACACGGTTTGTGCTAGCTCCTTGAAACTTGAGCAAATGAAGTAGTTCTAAGTTCTATCTCTATGGTTTGTTTCCTCTTGAAGTACCCCATGCAGAGACTGGCGAAAATCACTTTCGTTTTAAAGGGGTTGCCAAGCTTCCAAAAAACTACTAGTTTGCTGAAATCTCAGCAAACATTTTTTCACCAAAACTTGATGATACTTGGTGGTAATGATCAGTTCACTAAGCCCACTTGGCTGCCCAATTTTTACTCTTCTAGGTTCAAGCGTTCGTTTCCAGTAACACTTTGAAATTTTAGGTTTCCCTCTGTTTTCTGCTATATAGATAGATGTCTTTGAAACTCTAAATCAAACATGGTTTGTGCTAGCTCCTTGAAACTTGACAAAATGAAGTAGTTGTAAGTTCTATCTCTATGGTTTGTTTCCTCTTGAAGTAAACCATGCAGAGACTGGCGAAAAACACTTTCGTTTGAAAGGGGTTGCCAAGCTTCCAAAAAACTACTAGTTTGCTGAAATCTCAGCAAACATTTTTTCACCAAATCTTGATGATACTTGGTGGTAATGATCAGTTCACTAATCCCACTTGGCTGCCCAATTTTTATTCTTCTATGTTGAAGCATTCGTTTCCAGTAACAGTTTGAATTTTTAGGTTTCACTCTGTTTTCTCCTACATAGATAGCTGTGTTTGGAATTCTAAATCAAACACGGTTTGTGCTAGCTCCTTGAAACTTGACCAAATGAAGTAGTCTAAGTTCTATCTCTATGGTTTGTTTCCTCTTGAAGTACCCCATGCAGAGACTGGCGAAAAACACTTTCGTTTGAAAGGGGTTGCCAAGCTTTAAAAAACTACTAGTTTGCTGAAATCTCAGCAAACATTTTTTCACCAAATCTTGATGATACTTGGTGGTAATGATCAGTTCACTAATCTCACTTGGCTGCCCAACTTTCACTCTTCTGGGTTCAAGCGTTCGTTTCCAGTAACAGTTTGAATTTTTAGGTTTCACTCTGTTTTCTGTTATATAGATAGATGTGTTTGAAACTCTAAATCAAACACGGTTTGTGGTAGCTCCGTGAAACTTGACAAAATGAAGTAGTTCTAAGTTCTATCTCTATGGTTTGTTTCCTCTTGAAGTACCCCATGCAGAGACTGGCGAAGAACACTTTCGTTTGAAAGGGGTTGCCAAGCTTCCAAAAAACTACTAGTTTGCTGAAATCTCAGCAAACATTTTTTCACCAAATCTTGATGATACTTGGTGGTAATGATCAGTTCACTAAGCCCACTTGGCTGCCCAATTTTCACTCTTCTAGGTTCAAGCGTTCGTTTCCAGTAACACTTTGAAATTTTAGGTTTCACTCTGTTTTCTGCTATATAGATAGATGTGTTTGAAACTCTAAATCAAACACGGTTTGTGCTAGCATCTTGAAACTTGAGCAAATGAAGTAGTTCTAAGTTCTATCTCTATGGTTTGTTTCCTCTTGAAGTACCCCATGCAGAGACTGGCGAAAATCACTTTCGTTTTAAAGGGGTTGCCAAGCTTCCAAAAAACTACTAGTTTGCTGAAATCTCAGCAAACATTTTTTCACCAAAACTTGATGATACTTGGTGGTAATGATCAGTTCACTAAGCCCACTTGGCTGCCCAATTTTTACTCTTCTAGGTTCAAGCGTTCGTTTCCAGTAACACTTTGAAATTTTAGGTTTCACTCTGTTTTCTGCTATATAGATAGATGTCTTTGAAACTCTAAATCAAACACGGTTTGTGCTAGCTCCTTGAAACTTGACAAAATGAAGTAGTTGTAAGTTCTATCTCTATGGTTTGTTTCCTCTTGAAGTACCCCATGCAGAGACTGGCGAAAAACACTTTCGTTTGAAAGGGGTTGCCAAGCTTCCAAAAAACTACTAGTTTGCTGAAATCTCAGCAAACATTTTTTCACCAAATCTTGATGATACTTGGTGGTAATGATCAGTTCACTAATCCCACTTGGCTGCCCAATTTTTATTCTTCTATGTTGAAGCATTCGTTTCCAGTAACAGTTTGAATTTTTAGGTTTCACTCTGTTTTCTCCTACATAGATAGCTGTGTTTGGAATTCTAAATCAAACACGGTTTGTGCTAGCTCCTTGAAACTTGACCAAATGAAGTAGTTGTAAGTTCTATCTCTATGGTTTGTTTCCTCTTGAAGTACCCCATGCAGAGACTGGCGAAAAACACTTTCGTTTGAAAGGGGTTGCCAAGCTTCCAAAAAACTACTAGTTTGCTGAAATCTCAGCAAACATTTTTTCACCAAATCTTGATGATACTTGGTGTTAATGATCAGTTCACTAAGCCCACTTGGCTGCCCAACTTTCACTCTTCTAAGTTCAAGCGTTCGTTTCCAGTAACAGTTTGAATTTTTAGGTTTCACTCTGTTTTCTGCTATATAGATAGATGTGTTTGAAACTCTAAATCAAACACGGTTTGTGCTAGCTCCGTGAAACTTGACAAAATGAAGTAGTTCTAAGTTCTATCTCTATGGTTTGTTTCCTCTTGAAGTACCCCATGCAGAGACTGGCGAAAAACACTTTCGTTTGAAAGGGGTTGCCAAGCTTCCAAAAAACTACTAGATTGCTGAAATCTCAGCAAACATTTTTTCACCAAATCTTGATGATACTTGGTGGTAATGATCAGTTCACTAATCCCACTTGGCTGCCCAACTTTCACTCTTCTAGGTTCAAGCGTTCGTTTCCAGTAACAGTTTGAAATTTAGGTTTCACTCTGTTTTCTGTTATATAGATAGATGTGTTTGAAACTCTAAATCAAACACGGTTTGTGCTAGCTCCGTGAAACTTGACAAAATGAAGTAGTTCTAAGTTCTATCTCTATGGTTTGTTTCCTCTTGAAGTACCCCATGCAGAGACTGGCGAAGAACACTTTCGTTTGAAAGGTGTTGCCAAGCTTCCAAAAAACTTCTCGTTTGCTGAAATCTCAGCAAACATTTTTTCACCAAATCTTGATGATACTTGGACGTAATGATCAGTTCACTAAGCCCACTTGGCTGCCCAATTTTCACTCTTCTAGGTTCAAGCGTTCGTTTGCAGTAACAGTTTGAATTTTTAGGTTTCACTCTGTTTTCTGCTATATAGATAGATGTGTTTGAAACTCTAAATCAAACACGGTTTGTGCTAGCTCCGTGAAACTTGACAAAATGAAGTAGTTCTAAGTTCTATCTCTATGGTTTGTTTCCTCTTGAAGTACCCCATGCAGAGACTGGCGAAAAACACTTTCGTTTGAAAGGGGTTGCGAAGCTTCCCAAAAACTACTAGTTTGCTGAAATCTCAGCAAACATTTTTTCACCAAATCTTGATGATACTTGGACGTAATGATCAGTTCACTAAGCCCACTTGGCTGCCCAATTTTCACTCTTCTAGGTTCAAGCGTTCGTTTCCAGTAACACTTTGAATTTTTAGGTTTCACTCTGTTTTCTGCTATATAGATAGATGTGTTTGAAACTCTAAATCAAACACGGTTTGTGCTAGCTCCGTGAAACTTGACAAAATGAAGTAGTTCTAAGTTATATCTCTATGGTTTGTTTCCTCTTGAAGTACCCCATGCAGAGACTGGCGAAAAACACTTTCGTTTGAAAGGGGTTGCCAAGCTTCCAAAAAACTACTAGTTTGCTGAAATCTCAGCAAACATTTTTTCACCAAATCTTGATGATACTTGGTGGTAATGATCAGTTCACTAATCTCACTTGGCTGCCCAACTTTCACTCTTCTAGTTTCAAGCGTTCGTTTCCAGTAACAGTTTGAATTTTTAGGTTTCACTCTGTTTTCTGTTATATAGATAGATGTGTTTGAAACTCTAAATCAAACAAGGTTTGTGCTAGCTCCTTGAAACTTGAGCAAATGAAGAAGTTCTAAGTTCTATCTCTATGGTTTGTTTCCTCTTGAAGTACCCCATGCAGAGACTGGCGAAAATCACTTTCGTTTTAAAGGGGTTGCCAAGCTTTCAAAAAACTACTAGTTTGCTGAAATCTCAGCAAACATTTTTTCACCAAAACTTGATGATACTTGGTGGTAATGATCAGTTCACTAAGCCCACTTGGCTGCCCAATTTTTACTCTTCTAGGTTCAAGCGTTTGTTTCCAGTAACACTTTGAAATTTTAGGTTTCACTCTGTTTTCTGCTATATAGATAGATGTCTTTGAAACTCTAAATCAAACACGGTTTGTGCTAGCTCCTTGAAACTTGACAAAATGAAGTAGTTGTAAGTTCTATCTCTATGGTTTGTTTCCTCTTGAAGTACCCCATGCAGAGACTGGCGAAAAACACTTTCGTTTGAAAGGGGTTGCCAAGCTTCCAAAAAACTACTAGTTTGCTGAAATCTCAGCAAACATTTTTTCACCAAATCTTGATGATACTTGGTGGTAATGATCAGTTCACTAATCCCACTTGGCTGCCCAATTTTTATTCTTCTATGTTGAAGCATTCGTTTTCAGTAACAGTTTGAATTTTTAGGTTTCACTCTGTTTTCTCCTACATAGATAGCTGTGTTTGGAATTCTAAATCAAACACGGTTTGTGCTAGCTCCTTGAAACTTGACCAAATGAAGTAGTTCTAAGTTCTATCTCTATGGTTTGTTTCCTCTTGAAGTACCCCATGCAGAGACTGGCGAAAAACACTTTCATTTGAAAGGGGTTGCCAAGCTTCCAAAAAACTACTAGTTTGCTGAAATCTCAGCAAACATTTTTTCACCAAATCTTGATGATACTTGGTGGTAATGATCAGTTCACTAATCCCACTTGGCTGCCCAACTTTCACTCTTCTAGGTTCAAGCGTTCGTTTCCAGTAACAGTTTGAATTTTTAGGTTTCACTCTGTTTTCTGTTATATAGATAGATGTGTTTGAAACTCTAAATCAAACACGGTTTGTGGTAGCTCCGTGAAACTTGACAAAATGAAGTAGTTCTAAGTTCTATCTCTATGGTTTGTTTCCTCTTGAAGTACCCCATGCAGAGACTGGCGAAGAACACTTTCGTTTGAAAGGGGTTGCCAAGCTTCCAAAAAACTACTAGTTTGCTGAAATCTCAGCAAACATTTTTTCACCAAATCTTGATGATACTTCGTGGTAATGATCAGTTCACTAAGCCCACTTGGCTGCCCAATTTTCACTCTTCTAGGTTCAAGCGTTCGTTTCCAGTAACACTTTGAAATTTTAGGTTTCACTCTGTTTTCTGCTATATAGATAGATGTGTTTGAAACTCTAAATCAAACACGGTTTGTGCTAGCTCCTTGAAACTTGAGCAAATGAAGTAGTTCTAAGTTCTATCTCTATGGTTTGTTTCCTCTTGAAGTACCCCATGCAGAGACTGGCGAAAATCACTTTCGTTTTAAAGGGGTTGCCAAGCTTCCAAAAAACTACTAGTTTGCTGAAATCTCAGCAAACATTTTTTCACCAAAACTTGATGATACTTGGTGGTAATGATCAGTTCACTAAGCCCACTTGGCTGCCCAATTTTTACTCTTCTAGGTTCAAGCGTTCGTTTCCAGTAACACTTTGAAATTTTAGGTTTCACTCTGTTTTCTGCTATATAGATAGATGTCTTTGAAACTCTAAATCAAACACGGTTTGTGCTAGCTCCTTGAAACTTGACAAAATGAAGTAGTTGTAAGTTCTATCTCTATGGTTTGTTTCCTCTGGAAGTACCCCATGCAGAGACTGGCGAAAAACACTTTCGTTTGAAAGGGGTTGCCAAGCTTCCAAAAAACTACTAGTTTGCTGAAATCTCAGCAAACATTTTTTCACCAAATCTTGATGGTACTTGGTGGTAATGATCAGTTCACTAATCCCACTTGGCTGCCCAATTTTTATTCTTCTATGTTGAAGCATTCGTTTCCAGTAACAGTTTGAATTTTTAGGTTTCACTCTGTTTTCTCCTACATAGATAGCTGTGTTTGGAATTCTAAATCAAACACGGTTTGTGCTAGCTCCTTGAAACTTGACCAAATGAAGTAGTTGTAAGTTCTATCTCTATGGTTTGTTTCCTCTTGAAGTACCCCATGCAGAGACTGGCGAAAAACACTTTCGTTTGAAAGGGGTTGCCAAGCTTCCAAAAAACTACTAGTTTGCTGAAATCTCAGCAAACATTTTTTCACCAAATCTTGATGATACTTGGTGGTAATGATCAGTTCACTAATCCCACTTGGCTGCCCAACTTTCACTCTTCTAGGTTCAAGCGTTCGTTTCCAGTAACAGTTTGAAATTTAGGTTTCACTCTGTTTTCTGTTATATAGATAGATGTGTTTGAAACTCTAAATCAAACACGGTTTGTGCTAGCTCCGTGAAACTTGACAAAATGAAGTAGTTCTAAGTTCTATCTCTATGGTTTGATTCCTCTTGAAGTGCCCCATGCAGAGACTAGCGAAGAACACTTTCGTTTGAAAGGTGTTGCCAAGCTTCCAAAAAACTTCTCCTTTGCTGAAATCTCAGCAAACATTTTTTCACCAAATCTTGATGATACTTGGTGGTAATGATCAGTTCACTAAGCCCACTTGGCTGCCCAATTTTCACTCTTCTAGGTTCAAGCGTTCGTTTCCAGTAACACTTTGAATTTTTAGGTTTCACTCTGTTTTCTGCTATATAGATAGATGTGTTTGAAACTCTAAATCAAACACGGTTTGTGCTAGCTCCTTGAAACTTGACAAAATGAAGTAGTTCTAAGTTCTATCTCTATGGTTTGTTTCCTCTTGAAGTACCCCATGCAGAGACTGGCGAAAAACACTTTCGTTTGAAAGGGGTTGCCAAGCTTCCAAAAAACTACTAGTTTGCTGAAATCTCAGCAAACATTTTTTCACCAAATCTTGATGATACTTGGTGGTAATGATCAGTTCACTAATCTCACTTGGCTGCCCAACTTTCACTCTTCTAGGTTCAAGCGTTCGTTTCCAGTAACAGTTTGAATTTTTAGGTTTCACTCTGTTTTCTGTTATATAGATAGATGTGTTTGAAACTCTAAATCAAACACGGTTTGTGGTAGCTCCGTGAAACTTGACAAAATGAAGTAGTTCTAAGTTCTATCTCTATGGTTTGTTTCCTCTTGAAGTACCCCATGCAGAGACTGGCGAAGAACACTTTCGTTTGAAAGGGGTTGCCAAGCTTCCAAAAAACTACTAGTTTGCTGAAATCTCAGCAAACATTTTTTCACCAAATCTTGATGGTACTTGGTGGTAATGATCAGTTCACTAAGCCCACTTGGCTGCCCAATTTTCACTCTTCTAGGTTCAAGCGTTCGTTTCCAGTAACACTTTGAAATTTTAGGTTTCACTCTGTTTTCTGCTATATAGATAGATGTGTTTGAAACTCTAAATCAAACACGGTTTGTGCTAGCTCCTTGAAACTTGAGCAAATGAAGTAGTTCTAAGTTCTATCTCTATGGTTTGTTTCCTCTTGAAGTACCCCATGCAGAGACTGGCGAAAATCACTTTCGTTTTAAAGGGGTTGCCAAGCTTCCAAAAAACTACTAGTTTGCTGAAATCTCAGCAAACATTTTTTCACCAAAACTTGATGATACTTGGTGGTAATGATCAGTTCACTAAGCCCACTTGGCTGCCCAATTTTTACTCTTCTAGGTTCAAGCGTTCGTTTCCAGTAACACTTTGAAATTTTAGGTTTCACTCTGTTTTCTGCTATGTAGATAGATGTCTTTGAAACTCTAAATCAAACACGGTTTGTGCTAGCTCCTTGAAACTTGACAAAATGAAGTAGTTGTAAGTTCTATCTCTATGGTTTGTTTCCTCTTGAAGTACCCCATGCAGAGACTGGCGAAAAACACTTTCGTTTGAAAGGGGTTGCCAAGCTTCAAAAAAACTACTAGTTTGCTGAAATCTCAGCAAACATTTTTTCACCAAATCTTGATGATACTTGGTGGTAATGATCAGTTCACTAATCCCACTTGGCTGCCCAATTTTTATTCTTCTATGTTGAAGCATTCGTTTCCAGTAACAGTTTGAATTTTTAGGTTTCACTCTGTTTTCTCCTACATAGATAGCTGTGTTTGGAATTCTAAATCAAACACGGTTTGTGCTAGCTCCTTGAAACTTGACCAAATGAAGTAGTTATAAGTTCTATCTCTATGGTTTGTTTCCTCTTGAAGTACCCCATGCAGAGACTGGCGAAAAACACTTTCGTTTGAAAGGGGTTGCCAAGCTTCCAAAAAACTACTAGTTTGCTGAAATCTCAGCAAACATTTTTTCACCAAATCTTGATGATACTTGGTGGTAATGATCAGTTCACTAATCCCACTTGGCTGCCCAATTTTTATTCTTCTATGTTGAAGCATTCGTTTCCAGTAACAGTTTGAATTTTTAGGTTTCACTCTGTTTTCTCCTACATAGATAGCTGTGTTTGGAATTCTAAATCAAACACGGTTTGTGCTAGCTCCTTGAAACTTGACCAAATGAAGTAGTTGTAAGTTCTATCTCTATGGTTTGTTTCCTCTTGAAGTACCCCATGCAGAGACTGGCGAAAAACACTTTCGTTTGAAAGGGGTTGCCAAGCTTCCAAAAAACTACTAGTTTGCTGAAATCTCAGCAAACATTTTTTCACCAAATCTTGATGATACTTGGTGTTAATGATCAGTTCACTAAGCCCACTTGGCTGCCCAACTTTCACTCTTCTAAGTTCAAGCGTTCGTTTCCAGTAACAGTTTGAATTTTTAGGTTTCACTCTGTTTTCTGCTATATAGATAGATGTGTTTGAAACTCTAAATCAAACACGGTTTGTGCTAGCTCCGTGAAACTTGACAAAATGAAGTAGTTCTAAGTTCTATCTCTATGGTTTGTTTCCTCTTGAAGTACCCCATGCAGAGACTGGCGAAAAACACTTTCGTTTGAAAGGGGTTGCCAAGCTTCCAAAAAACTACTAGATTGCTGAAATCTCAGCAAACATTTTTTCACCAAATCTTGATGATACTTGGTGGTAATGATCAGTTCACTAATCCCACTTGGCTGCCCAACTTTCACTCTTCTAGGTTCAAGCGTTCGTTTCCAGTAACAGTTTGAAATTTAGGTTTCACTCTGTTTTCTGTTATATAGATAGATGTGTTTGAAACTCTAAATCAAACACGGTTTGTGCTAGCTCCGTGAAACTTGACAAAATGAAGTAGTTCTAAGTTCTATCTCTATGGTTTGTTTCCTCTTGAAGTACCCCATGCAGAGACTGGCGAAGAACACTTTCGTTTGAAAGGTGTTGCCAAGCTTCCAAAAAACTTCTCGTTTGCTGAAATCTCAGCAAACATTTTTTCACCAAATCTTGATGATACTTGGACGTAATGATCAGTTCACTAAGCCCACTTGGCTGCCCAATTTTCACTCTTCTAGGTTCAAGCGTTCGTTTGCAGTAACAGTTTGAATTTTTAGGTTTCACTCTGTTTTCTGCTATATAGATAGATGTGTTTGAAACTCTAAATCAAACACGGTTTGTGCTAGCTCCGTGAAACTTGACAAAATGAAGTAGTTCTAAGTTCTATCTCTATGGTTTGTTTCCTCTTGAAGTACCCCATGCAGAGACTGGCGAAAAACACTTTCGTTTGAAAGGGGTTGCGAAGCTTCCCAAAAACTACTAGTTTGCTGAAATCTCAGCAAACATTTTTTCACCAAATCTTGATGATACTTGGACGTAATGATCAGTTCACTAATCCCACTTGGCTGCCCAACTTTCACTCTTCTAGGTTCAAGCGTTCGTTTCCAGTAACAGTTTGAATTTTTAGGTTTCACTCTGTTTTCTGTTATATAGATAGATGTGTTTGAAACTCTAAATCAAACACGGTTTGTGGTAGCTCCGTGAAACTTGACAAAATGAAGTAGTTCTAAGTTCTATCTCTATGGTTTGTTTCCTCTTGAAGTACCCCATGCAGAGACTGGCGAAGAACACTTTCGTTTGAAAGGGGTTGCCAAGCTTCCAAAAAACTACTAGTTTGCTGAAATCTCAGCAAACATTTTTTCACCAAATCTTGATGATACTTCGTGGTAATGATCAGTTCACTAAGCCCACTTGGCTGCCCAATTTTCACTCTTCTAGGTTCAAGCGTTCGTTTCCAGTAACACTTTGAAATTTTAGGTTTCACTCTGTTTTCTGCTATATAGATAGATGTGTTTGAAACTCTAAATCAAACACGGTTTGTGCTAGCTCCTTGAAACTTGAGCAAATGAAGTAGTTCTAAGTTCTATCTCTATGGTTTGTTTCCTCTTGAAGTACCCCATGCAGAGACTGGCGAAAATCACTTTCGTTTTAAAGGGGTTGCCAAGCTTCCAAAAAACTACTAGTTTGCTGAAATCTCAGCAAACATTTTTTCACCAAAACTTGATGATACTTGGTGGTAATGATCAGTTCACTAAGCCCACTTGGCTGCCCAATTTTTACTCTTCTAGGTTCAAGCGTTCGTTTCCAGTAACACTTTGAAATTTTAGGTTTCACTCTGTTTTCTGCTATATAGATAGATGTCTTTGAAACTCTAAATCAAACACGGTTTGTGCTAGCTCCTTGAAACTTGACAAAATGAAGTAGTTGTAAGTTCTATCTCTATGGTTTGTTTCCTCTGGAAGTACCCCATGCAGAGACTGGCGAAAAACACTTTCGTTTGAAAGGGGTTGCCAAGCTTCCAAAAAACTACTAGTTTGCTGAAATCTCAGCAAACATTTTTTCACCAAATCTTGATGGTACTTGGTGGTAATGATCAGTTCACTAATCCCACTTGGCTGCCCAATTTTTATTCTTCTATGTTGAAGCATTCGTTTCCAGTAACAGTTTGAATTTTTAGGTTTCACTCTGTTTTCTCCTACATAGATAGCTGTGTTTGGAATTCTAAATCAAACACGGTTTGTGCTAGCTCCTTGAAACTTGACCAAATGAAGTAGTTGTAAGTTCTATCTCTATGGTTTGTTTCCTCTTGAAGTACCCCATGCAGAGACTGGCGAAAAACACTTTCGTTTGAAAGGGGTTGCCAAGCTTCCAAAAAACTACTAGTTTGCTGAAATCTCAGCAAACATTTTTTCACCAAATCTTGATGATACTTGGTGGTAATGATCAGTTCACTAATCCCACTTGGCTGCCCAACTTTCACTCTTCTAGGTTCAAGCGTTCGTTTCCAGTAACAGTTTGAAATTTAGGTTTCACTCTGTTTTCTGTTATATAGATAGATGTGTTTGAAACTCTAAATCAAACACGGTTTGTGCTAGCTCCGTGAAACTTGACAAAATGAAGTAGTTCTAAGTTCTATCTCTATGGTTTGATTCCTCTTGAAGTACCCCATGCAGAGACTAGCGAAGAACACTTTCGTTTGAAAGGTGTTGCCAAGCTTCCAAAAAACTTCTCCTTTGCTGAAATCTCAGCAAACATTTTTTCACCAAATCTTGATGATACTTGGTGGTAATGATCAGTTCACTAAGCCCACTTGGCTGCCCAATTTTCACTCTTCTAGGTTCAAGCGTTCGTTTCCAGTAACACTTTGAATTTTTAGGTTTCACTCTGTTTTCTGCTATATAGATAGATGTGTTTGAAACTCTAAATCAAACACGGTTTGTGCTAGCTCCTTGAAACTTGACAAAATGAAGTAGTTCTAAGTTCTATCTCTATGGTTTGTTTCCTCTTGAAGTACCCCATGCAGAGACTGGCGAAAAACACTTTCGTTTGAAAGGGGTTGCCAAGCTTCCAAAAAACTACTAGTTTGCTGAAATCTCAGCAAACATTTTTTCACCAAATCTTGATGATACTTGGTGGTAATGATCAGTTCACTAATCTCACTTGGCTGCCCAACTTTCACTCTTCTAGGTTCAAGCGTTCGTTTCCAGTAACAGTTTGAATTTTTAGGTTTCACTCTGTTTTCTGTTATATAGATAGATGTGTTTGAAACTCTAAATCAAACACGGTTTGTGGTAGCTCCGTGAAACTTGACAAAATGAAGTAGTTCTAAGTTCTATCTCTATGGTTTGTTTCCTCTTGAAGTACCCCATGCAGAGACTGGCGAAGAACACTTTCGTTTGAAAGGGGTTGCCAAGCTTCCAAAAAACTACTAGTTTGCTGAAATCTCAGCAAACATTTTTTCACCAAATCTTGATGGTACTTGGTGGTAATGATCAGTTCACTAAGCCCACTTGGCTGCCCAATTTTCACTCTTCTAGGTTCAAGCGTTCGTTTCCAGTAACACTTTGAAATTTTAGGTTTCACTCTGTTTTCTGCTATATAGATAGATGTGTTTGAAACTCTAAATCAAACACGGTTTGTGCTAGCTCCTTGAAACTTGAGCAAATGAAGTAGTTCTAAGTTCTATCTCTATGGTTTGTTTCCTCTTGAAGTACCCCATGCAGAGACTGGCGAAAATCACTTTCGTTTTAAAGGGGTTGCCAAGCTTCCAAAAAACTACTAGTTTGCTGAAATCTCAGCAAACATTTTTTCACCAAAACTTGATGATACTTGGTGGTAATGATCAGTTCACTAAGCC
>NW_027512245.1:0-15134 GCF_048772815.1 Callospermophilus lateralis
AATGAAATAGTTCTAAGTTCTATCTCAATGGTTTGTTTCCTCTTGAAGTACCCCATGCAGAGACTGGCGAAAAACACTTTCGTTTGAAAGGGGTTGCCAAGCTTCCAAAAAACTACTCGTTTGCTGAAATCTCAGCAAACATTTTTTTCACCAAATCTTGATGATACTTGGTGGTAATGATCAGTTCACTAATCCCACTTGGCTGCCCAACTTTCACTATTCTAGGTTCAAGCGTTCGTTTCCAGCAACAGTTTGAATTTTTAGGTTTCACTCTGTTTTCTGTTATATAGATAGATGTGTTTGAAACTCTAAATCAAACACGGTTTGTGCTAGCTCCGTGAAACTTGACAAAATGAAGTAGTTCTAAGTTCTATCTCTATGGTTTGTTTCCTCTTGAAGTACCCCATGCAGAGACTGGCGAAGAACACTTTCGTTTGAAAGATGTTGCCAAGCTTCCAAAAAACTACTCGTTTGCTGAAATCTCAGCAAACATTTTTTCACCAAATCTTGATGATACTTGGTGGTAATGATCAGTTCACTAAGCCCACTTGGCTGCCCAATTTTCACTCTTCTAGGTTCAAGCGTTCGTTTCCAGTAACACTTTGAATTTTTAGTTTTCACTCTGTTTTCTGCTATATAGATAGATGTGTTTGAAACTCTAAATCAAACACGGTTTGTGCTAGCTCCTTGAAACTTGACCAAATGAAGTAGTTCTAAGTTCGATCTCTATGGTTTGTTTCCTCTTGAAGTACCCCATGCAGAGACTGGCGAAAAACACTTCCGTTTGAAAGGGGTTGCCAAGCTTCCAAAAAACTACTAGTTTGCTGAAATCTCAGCAAACATTTTTTCACCAAATCTTGATGATACTTGGTGGTAATGATCAGTTCACTAATCCCACTTGGCTGCCCAAATTTTATTCTTGTAGGTTGAAGCTTTCGTTTCAGTAACAGTTTGAATTTTTAGGTTTCACTCTGTTTTCTCCTACATAGATAGCTGTGTTTGGAATTCTAAATCAAACACGGTTTGTGCTAGCTCCTTGAAACTTGACCAAATGAAGTAGTTCTAAGTTCTATCTCTATGGTTTGTTTCCTCTTGAAGTACCCCATGCAGAGACTGGCGAAAAACACTTTCGTTTTAAAGGGGTTGCCAAGCTTCCAAAAAACTACTAGTTTGCTGAAATCTCAGCAAACATTTTTTCACCAAAACTTGATGATACTTGGTGGTAATGATCAGTTCACTAAGCCCACTTGGCAGCCCAATTTTTACTCTTCTAGGTTCAAGCGTTCGTTTCCAGTAACACTTTGAAATTTTAGGTTTCACTCTGTTTTCTGCTATATAGATAGATGTCTTTGAAACTCTAAATCAAACACGGTTTGTGCTAGCTCCTTGAAACTTGACAAAATGAAGTAGTTGTTAATTCTATCTCTATGGTTTTTTTCCTCTTGAGGTACCCCATGCAGAGACTGGCGAAAAACACTTTCGTTTGAAAGGGGTTGCCAAGCTTCCAAAAAACTACTAGTTTGCTGAAATCTCAGCAAACATTTTTTCACCAAATCTTGATGATACTTGGTGGTAATGATCAGTTCACTAATCCCACTTGGCTGCCCAACTTTCACTCTTGTAGGTTCAAGCGTTCGTTTCCAGTAACAGTTTGAATTTTTAGGTTTCACTCTGTTTTCTGCTATATAGATAGTTGTGTTTGAAACTCTAAATCAAACACGGTTTGTGCTAGCTCCGTGAAACTTGACAAAATGAAGTAGTTCTAAGTTCTATCTCTATGGTTTGTTTCCTCTTGAAGTACCCCATGCAGAGACTGGCGAAGAACACTTTCGTTTGAAAGGGGTTGCCAAGCTTCCAAAAAACTACTCGTTTGCTGAAATCTCAGCAAACATTTTTTCACCAAATCTTGATGATACTTGGTGGTAATGATCAGTTCACTAATCCCACTTGGCTGCCCAACTTTCACTATTCTAGGTTCAAGCGTTCGTTTCCAGCAACAGTTTGAATTTTTAGGTTTCACTCTGTTTTCTGTTATATAGATAGATGTGTTTGAAACTCTAAATCAAACACGGTTTGTGCTAGCTCCGTGAAACTTGACAAAATGAAGTAGTTCTAAGTTCTATCTCTATGGTTTGTTTCCTCTTGAAGTACCCCATGCAGAGACTGGCGAAGAACACTTTCGTTTGAAAGGGGTTGCCAAGCTTCCAAAAAACTACTCGTTTGCTGAAATCTCAGCAAACATTTTTTCACCAAATCTTGATGATACTTGGTGGTAATGATCAGTTCACTAAGCCCACTTGGCTGCCCAATTTTCACTCTTCTAGGTTCAAGCGTTCTTTTCCAGTAACACTTTGAATTTTTAGGTTTCACTCTGTTTTCTGCTATATAGATAGATGTGTTTGAAACTCTAAATCAAACACGGTTTGTGCTAGCTCCGTGAAACTTGACCAAATGAAGTAGTTCTAAGTTCTATCTCTATGGTTTGTTTCCTCTTGAAGTACCCCATGCAGAGACTGGCGAAGAACACTTTCGTTTGAAAGGGGTTGCCAAGCTTCCAAAAAACTACTCGTTTGCTGAAATCTCAGCAAACATTTTTTCACCAAAACTGGATGATACTTGGTGGTAATGATCAGTTCACTAAGCCCACTTGGCTGCCCAATTTTCACTCTTCTAGGTTCAAGCGTTCGTTTCCAGTAACACTTTGAATTTTTAGGTTTCACTCTGTTTTCTGCTATATAGATAGATGTGTTTGAAACTCTAAATCAAACACGGTTTGTGCTAGCTCCTTGAAACTTGACCAAATGAAGTAGTTCTAAGTTCTATCTCTATGGTTTTTTTCCTCTTGAAGTACCCCATGCAGAGACTGGCGAAAAACACTTCCGTTTGAAAGGGGTTGCCAAGCTTCCAAAAAACTACTAGTTTGCTGAAATCTCAGCAAACATTTTTTCACCAAATCTTGATGATACTTGGTGGTAATGATCAGTTCACTAATCCCACTTGGCTGCCCAAATTTTATTCTTGTAGGTTGAAGCTTTCGTTTCCAGTAACAGTTTGAATTTTTAGGTTTCACTCTGTTTTCTCCTACATAGATAGCTGTGTTTGGAATTCTAAATCAAACACGGTTTGTGCTAGCTCCTTGAAACTTGACCAAATGAAGTATTTCTAAGTTCTATCTCTATGGTTTGTTTCCTCTTGAAGCACCCCATGCAGAGACTGGCGAAAAACACTTTCGTTTTAAAGGGGTTGCCAAGCTTCAAAAAACTACTAGTTTGCTGAAATCTCAGCAAACATTTTTTCACCAAAACTTGATGATACTTGGTGGTAATGATCAGTTCACTAAGCCCACTTGGCAGCCCAATTTTTACTCTTCTAGGTTCAAGCGTTCGTTTCCAGTAACACTTTGAAATTTTAGGTTTCACTCTGTTTTCTGCTATATAGATAGATGTCTTTGAAACTCTAAATCAAACACGGTTTGTGCTAGCTCCTTGAAACTTGACAAAATGAAGTAGTTCTAAGTTCTATCTCTATGGTTTGTTTCCTCTTGAAGTACCCCATGCAGAGACTGGCGAAAAACACTTTCGTTTGAAAGGGGTTGCCAAGCTTCCAAAAAACTACTCGTTTGCTGAAATCTCAGCAAACATTTTTTCACCAAATCTTGATGATACTTGGTGGTAATGATCAGTTCACTAATCCCACTTGGCTGCCCAACTTTCACTATTCTAGGTTCAAGCGTTCGTTTCCAGCAACAGTTTGAATTTTTAGGTTTCACTCTGTTTTCTGTTATATAGATAGATGTGTTTGAAACTCTAAATCAAACACGGTTTGTGCTAGCTCCGTGAAACTTGACAAAATGAAGTAGTTCTAAGTTCTATCTCTATGGTTTGTTTCCTCTTGAAGTACCCCATGCAGAGACTGGCGAAGAACACTTTCGTTTGAAAGATGTTGCCAAGCTTCCAAAAAACTACTCGTTTGCTGAAATCTCAGCAAACATTTTTTCACCAAATCTTGATGATACTTGGTGGTAATGATCAGTTCACTAAGCCCACTTGGCTGCCCAATTTTCACTCTTCTAGGTTCAAGTGTTCGTTTCCAGTAACACTTTGAATTTTTAGGTTTCACTCTGTTTTCTGCTATATAGATAGATGTGTTTGAAACTCTAAATCAAACACGGTTTGTGCTAGCTCCTTGAAACTTGACCAAATGAAGTAGTTCTAAGTTCGATCTCTATGGTTTGTTTCCTCTTGAAGTACCCCATGCAGAGACTGGCGAAAAACACTTCCGTTTGAAAGGGGTTGCCAAGCTTCCAAAAAACTACTAGTTTGCTGAAATCTCAGCAAACATTTTTTCACCAAATCTTGATGATACTTGGTGGTAATGATCAGTTCACTAATCCCACTTGGCTGCCCAAATTTTATTCTTGTAGGTTGAAGCTTTCGTTTTAGTAACAGTTTGAATTTTTAGGTTTCACTCTGTTTTCTCCTACATAGATAGCTGTGTTTGGAATTCTAAATCAAACACGGTTTGTGCTAGCTCCTTGAAACTTGACCAAATGAAGTAGTTCTAAGTTCTATCTCTATGGTTTGTTTCCTCTTGAAGTACCCCATGCAGAGACTGGCGAAAAACACTTTCGTTTTAAAGGGGTTGCCAAGCTTCCAAAAAACTACTAGTTTGCTGAAATCTCAGCAAACATTTTTTCACCAAAACTTGATGATACTTGGTGGTAATGATCAGTTCACTAAGCCCACTTGGCAGCCCAATTTTTACTCTTCTAGGTTCAAGCGTTCGTTTCCAGTAACACTTTGAAATTTTAGGTTTCACTCTGTTTTCTGCTATATAGATAGATGTCTTTGAAACTCTAAATCAAACACGGTTTGTGCTAGCTCCTTGAAACTTGACAAAATGAAGTAGTTCTAAGTTCTATCTCTATGGTTTGTTTCCTCTTGAAGTACCCCATGCAGAGACTGGCGAAAAACACTTTCGTTTGAAAGGGGTTGCCAAGCTTCCAAAAAACTACTCGTTTGCTGAAATCTCAGCAAACATTTTTTCACCAAATCTTGATGATACTTGGTGGTAATGATCAGTTCACTAATCCCACTTGGCTGCCCAACTTTCACTATTCTAGGTTCAAGCGTTCGTTTCCAGTAACAGTTTGAATTTTTAGGTTTCACTCTGTTTTCTGTTATATAGATAGATGTGTTTGAAACTCTAAATCAAACACGGTTTGTGCTAGCTCCGTGAAACTTGACAAAATGAAGTAGTTCTAAGTTCTATCTCTATGGTTTGTTTCCTCTTGAAGTACCCCATGCAGAGACTGGCAAAGAACACTTTCGTTTGAAAGGGGTTGCCAAGCTTCCAAAAAACTACTCGTTTGCTGAAATCTCAGCAAACATTTTTTCACCAAATCTTGATGATACTTGGTGGTAATGATCAGTTCACTAAGCCCACTTGGCAGCCCAATTTTTACTCTTCTAGGTTCCAGCGTTCGTTTCCAGTAACACTTTGAAATTTTAGGTTTCACTCTGTTTTCTGCTATATAGATAGATGTGTTTGAAACTCTAAATCAAACACGGTTTGTGCTAGCTCCGTGAAACTTGACCAAATGAAGTAGTTCTAAGTTCTATCTCTATGGTTTGTTTCCTCTTGAAGTACCCGATGCAGAGACTGGCGAAAAACACTTCCGTTTGAAAGGGGTTGCCAAGCTTCCAAAAAACTACTCGTTAGCTGAAATCTCAGCAAACATTTTTTCACCAAATCTTGATGATACTTGGTGGTAATGATCAGTTCACTAATCCCACTTGGCTGCCCAACTTTCACTTTTCTAGGTTCAAGCGTTCGTTTCCAGTAACAGTTTGAATTTTTAGGTTTCACTCTGTTTTCTGTTATATAGATAGATGTGTTTGAAACTCTAAATCAAACACGGTTTGTGCTAGCTCCGTGAAACTTGACAAAATGAAGTAGTTCTAAGTTCTATCTCTATGGTTTGTTTCCTCTTGAAGTACCCCATGCAGAGACTGGCGAAAAACACTTTCGTTTGAAAGGGGTTGCCAAGCTTCCAAAAAACTACTAGTTTGCTGAAATCTCAGCAAACATTTTTTCACCAAATCTTGATGATACTTGGTGGTAATGATCAGTTCACTAATCCCACTTGGCTGCCCAAATTTTATTCTTGTAGGTTGAAGCTTTCGTTTCCAGTAACAGTTTGAATTTTTAGGTTTCACTCTGTTTTCTCCTACATAGATAGCTGTGTTTGGAATTCTAAATCAAACACGGTTTGTGCTAGCTCCTTGAAACTTGACCAAATGAAGTAGTTCTAATTTCTATCTCTATAGTTTGTTTCCTCTTGAAGTACCCCATGCAGAGACTGGCGAAAAACACTTCCGTTTGAAAGGGGTTGCCAAGCTTCCAAAACTACTCGTTTGCTGAAATCTCAGCAAACATTTTTTCACCAAAACTTGATGATACTTGGTGGTAATGATCAGTTCACTAAGCCCACTTGGCAGCCCAATTTTTACTCTTCTAAGTTCAAGCGTTCGTTTCCAGTAACACTTTGAAATTTTAGGTTTCCCTCTGTTTTCTGTTATATAGATAGATGTGTTTGAAACTCTAAATCAAACACGGTTTGTGCTAGCTCCGTGAAACTTGACAAAATGAAGTAGTTCTAAGTTCTATCTCTATGGTTTGTTTCCTCTTGAAGTACCCCATGCAGAGACTGGCGAAGAACACTTTCGTTTGAATGGGGTTGCCAAGCTTCCAAAAAACTACTAGTTTGCTGAAATCTCAGCAAACATTTTTTCACCAAATCTTGACGATACTTGGTGGTAATGATCAGTTCACTAATCCCACTTGGCTGCCCAACTTTCACTCTTCTAGGTTCAAGCGTTCTTTTCCAGTAACACTTTGAATTTTTAGGTTTCACTCTGTTTTCTGCTATATAGATAGATGTGTTTGAAACTCTAAATCAAACACGGTTTGTGCTAGCTCCGTGAAACTTGACCAAATGAAGTAGTTCTAAGTTCGATCTCTATGGTTTGTTTCCGCTTGAAGTACCCCATGCAGAGACTGGCGAAAAACACTTCCGTTTGAAAGAGGTTGCCAAGCTTCCAAAAAACTACTAGTTTGCTGAAATCTCAGCAAACATTTTTTCACCAAATCATGATGATACTTGGTGGTAATGATCAGTTCACTAATCCCACTTGGCTGCCCAAATTTTATTCTTGTAGGTTGAAGCTTTCGTTTCCAGTAACAGTTTGAATTTTTAGGTTTCACTCTGTTTTATCCTATATAGATAGATGTGTTTGAAACTCTAAATCAAACACGGTTTGTGCTAGCTCCGTGAAACTTGACAAAATGAAGTAGTTCTAAGTTCTATCTCTATGGTTTGTTTCCTCTTGAAGTACCCCATGCAGAGACTGGCGAAGAACACTTTCGTTTTAAAGGGGTTGCCAAGCTTCCAAAAAACTACTAGTTTGCTGAAATCTCAGCAAACATTTTTTCACCAAAACTTGATGATACTTGGTGGTAATGATCAGTTCACTAAGCCCACTTGGCTGGACAATTTTCACTCTTCTAGGTTCAAGCGTTCTTTTCCAGTAACACTTTGAAATTTTAGGTTTCACTCTGTTTTCTGCTATATAGATAGATGTGTTTGAAACTCTAAATCAAACACGGTTTGTGCTAGCTCCGTGAAACTTGACAAAATGAAGTAGTTTTAAGTTCTATCTCTATGGTTTGTTTCCTCTTGAAGTACCCCATGCAGAGACTGGCGAAGAACACTTTCGTTTGAAAGGGGTTGCCAAGCTTCCAAAAAACTACTCGTTTGCTGAAATCTCAGCAAACATTTTTTCACCAAATCTTGATGATACTTGGTGGTAATGATCAGTTCACTAATCCCACTTGGCTGCCCAACTTTCACTATTCTAGGTTCAAGCGTTCGTTTCCAGTAACAGTTTGAATTTTTAGGTTTCACTCTGTTTTCTGTTATATAGATAGATGTGTTTGAAACTCTAAATCAAACACGGTTTGTGCTAGCTCCGTGAAACTTGACAAAATGAAGTAGTTCTAAGTTCTTTCTCTGTGGTTTGTTTCCTCTTGAAGTACCCCATGCAGAGACTGGCGAAGAACACTTTCGTTTGAAAGGGGTTGCCAAGCTTCCAAAAAACTACTCGTTTGCTGAAAACTCAGCAAACATTTTTTCACCAAATCTTGATGATACTTGGTGGTAATGATCAGTTCACTAAGCCCACTTGGCTGCCCAATTTTCACTCTTCTAGGTTCAAGCGTTCGTTTCCGGTAACACTTTGAATTTTTAGGTTTCACTCTGTTTTCTGCTATATAGATAGATGTGTTTGAAACTCTAAATCAAACACGGTTTGTGCTAGCTCCTTGAAACTTGACCAAATGAAGTAGTTCTAAGTTCTATCTCTATGGTTTGTTTCCTCTTGAAGTACCCGATGCAGAGACTGGCGAAAAACACTTCCGTTTGAAAGGGGTTGCCAAGCTTCCAAAAAACTACTAGTTTGCTGAAATCTCAGCAAACATTTTTTCACCAAATCTTGATGATACTTGGTGGTAATGATCAGTTCACTAATCCCACTTGGCTGCCCAAATTTTATTCTTGTAGGTTGAAGCTTTCGTTTCCAGTAACAGTTTGAATTTTTAGGTTTCACTCTGTTTTCTCCTACATAGATAGCTGTGTTTGGAATTCTAAATCAAACACGGTTTGTGCTAGCTCCTTGAAACTTGACCAAATGAAGTAGTTCTAAGTTCTATCTCTATAGTTTGTTTTCTCCTGAAGTACCCCATGCAGAGACTGGCGAAAAACACTTCCGTTTGAAAGGGGTTGCCAAGCTTCCAAAAAACTACTAGTTTGCTGAAATCTCAGCAAACATTTTTTCACCAAAACTTGATGATACTTGGTGGTAATGATCAGTTCACTAAGCCCACTTGGCAGCCCATTTTTACTCTTCTAGGTTCAAGCGTTCGTTTCCAGTAACACTTTGAAATTTTAGGTTTCACTCTGTTTTCTGCTATATAGATAGATGTCTTTCAAACTCTAAATCAAACACGGTTTGTGCTAGCTCCTTGAAACTTGACAAAATGAAGTAGTTGTTAATTCTATCTCTATGGTTTTTTTCCTCTTGAGGTACCCCATGCAGAGACTGGCGAAAAACACTTTCGTTTGAAAGGGGTTGCCAAGCTTCCAAAAAACTTCTAGTTTGCTGAAATCTCAGCAAACATTTTTTCACCAAATCTTGATGATACTTGGTGGTAATGATCAGTTCACTAATCCCACTTGGCTGCCCAACTTTCACTCTTCTAGGTTCAAGCGTTCGTTTCCAGTAACAGTTTGAATTTTTAGGTTTCACTCTGTTTTCTGCTATATAGATAGATGTGTTTGAAACTCTAAATCAAACACGGTTTGTGCTAGCTCCGTGACACGTGACAAAATGAAGTAGTTCTAAGTTCTATCTCTATGGTTTGTTTCCTCTTGAAGTACCCCATGCAGAGACTGGCGAAGAACACTTTCGTTTGAAAGGGGTTGCCAAGCTTCCAAAAAACTACTCGTTTGCTGAAATCTCAGCAAACATTTTTTCACCAAATCTTGATGATACTTGGTGGTAATGATCAGTTCACTAAGCCAACTTGGCTGCCCAATTTTCACTCTTCTAGGTTCAAGCTTTCGTTTCCAGTAACAGTTTGAATTTTTAGGTTTCACTCTGTTTTCTGCTATATAGATAGCTGTGTTTGAAACTCTAAATCAAACACGGTTTGTGCTAGCTCCTTGAAACTTGACCAAATGAAGTAGTTCTAAGTTCGATCTCTATGGTTTGTTTCCTCTTGAAGTACCCCATGCAGAGACTGGCGAAAAACACTTTCGTTTGAAAGGGGTTGCCAAGCTTCCAAAAAACTACTAGTTTGCTGAAATCTCAGCAAACATTTTTTCACCAAATCTTGATGATACTTGGTGGTAATGATCAGTTCACTAATCCCACTTGGCTGCCCAACTTTCACTCTTCTAGGTTCAAGCGTTCGTTTCCAGTAACAGTTTGAATTTTTAGGTTTCACTCTGTTTTCTGCTGTATAGATAGATGTGTTTGAAACTCTAAATCAAACACGGTTTGTGCTAGCTCCGTGAAACTTGACAAAATGAAGTAGTTCTAAGTTCTATCTCTATGGTTTGTTTCCTCTTGAAGTACCCCATGCAGAGACTGGCGAAGAACCCTTTCGTTTGAAAGGGGTTGCCAAGCTTCCAAAAAACTACTCGTTTGCTGAAATCTCAGCAAATATTTTTCACCAAATCTTGATGATACTTGGTGGTAATGATCAGTTCACTAAGCCCACTTGGCTGCCCAATTTTCACTCTTCTAGGTTCAAGCGTTCGTTTACAGTAACACATTGAATTTTTAGGTTTCACTCTGTTTTCTGTGATATAGATAGATGTGTTTGAAACTCTAAATCAAACACGGTTTGTGCTAGCTCCTTGAAACTTGACAAAATGAAGTAGTTGTTAGTTCTATCTCTATGGTTTTTTTCCTCTTCAGGTACCCCATGCAGAGCCTGGCGAAAAACACTTTCGTTTGAAAGGGGTTGCCAAGCTTCCAAAAAACTACTAGTTTGCTGAAATCTCAGCAAACATTTTTTCACCAAATCTTGATGATACTTGGTGGTAATGATCAGTTCACTAATCCCACTTGGCTGCCCAACTTTCACTCTTCTAGGTTCAAGCGTTCGTTTCCAGTAACAGTTTGAATTTTTAGGTTTCACTCTGTTTTCTGCTATATAGATAGATGTGTTTGAAACTCTAAATCAAACACGGTTTGTGCTAGCTCCGTGAAACTTGACAAAATGAAGTAGTTCTAAGTTCTATCTCTATGGTTTGTTTCCTCTTGAAGTACCCCATGCAGAGACTGGCGAAGAACACTTTCGTTTGAAAGGGGTTGCCAAGCTTCCAAAAAACTACTAGTTTGCTGAAATCTCAGCAAACATTTTTTCACCAAAACTTGATGATACTTGGTGGTAATGATCGGTTCACTAAGCCCACTTGGCTGCCCAATTTTCACTCTTCTAAGTTCAAGCGTTCGTTTCCATAACACTTTGAATTTTTAGGTTTCACTCTGTTTTCTGCTATATAGATAGATGTGTTTGAAACTCTAAATCAACACGGTTTTTGCTAGCTCCTTGAAACTGGACCAAATGAAGTAGTCTTGTGTTCTATCTCTATGGTTTGTTTCCTCTTGAAGTACCCATTGCAGAGACTGGCGAAATACACTTTCGTTTTAAAGGGGTTGCCAAGCTTCCAAAAAACTACTAGTTTGCTGAAATCTCAGCAAACATTTTTTCACCAAAACTTGATGATACTTGGTGGTAATGATCAGTTCACTAAGCCCACTTGGCTGCCCAATTTTTACTCTTCTAGGTTCAAGCGTTCGTTTCCAGTAACACTTTGAAATTTTAGGTTTCACTCTGTTTTCTGCTATATAGATAGATGTCTTTGAAACTCTAAATCAAACACGGTTTGTGCTAGCTCCTTGAAACTTGACAAAATGAAGCAGTTGTTAGTTCTATCTCTATGGTTTTTTTCCTCTTGAAGTACCCCATGCAGAGACTGGCGAAAACCACTTTGGTTTGAAAGGGGTTGCCAAGCTTCCAAAAAACTACTAGTTTGCTGAAATCTCAGCAAACATTTTTTCACCAAATCTTGATGATACTTGGTGGTAATGATCAGTTCACTAATCCCACTTGGCTGCCCAACTTTCAATCTTCTAGGTTCCAGCGTTCGTTTCCAGTAACAGTTTGAATTTTTAGGTTTCACTCTGTTTTCTGCTATATAGATAGATGTCTTTGAAACTCTAAATCAAACACGGTTTGTGCTAGCTCCTTGAAACTTGACCAAATGAAGTAGTTCTAAGTTCTATCTCTATGGTTTGTTTCCTCTTGAAGTACCCCATGCAGAGACTGGCGAAAAACACTTTCGTTTGAAAGGGGTTGCCAAGCTTCCAAAAAACTACTCGTTTGATGAAATCTCAGCAAACATTTTTTCACCAAATCTTGATGATACTTGGTGGTAATGATCAGTTCACTAAGCCCACTTGGCTGCCCAATTTTCACTCTTCTAGGTTCAAGCGTTCGTTTCCAGTAACAGTTTGAATTTTTAGGTTTCACTCTGTTTTCTGCTATATAGATAGATGTGTTTGAAACTCTAAATCAAACACGGTTTGTGCTAGCTCCGTGAAACTTGACAAAATGAAGTTGTTCTAAGTTCTATCTCTATTGTTTGTTTCCTCTTGAAGTACCCCATGCAGAGACAGGCGAAGAACACTTTCGTTTTAAAGGGGTTGCCAAGCTTCCAAAAAACTACTCGTTTGCTGAAATCTCAGCAAACATTTTTTCACCAATCTTGATGATACTTGGTGGTAATGATCAGTTCACTAAGCCCACTTGGCTGCCCAATTTTCACTCTTCTAGGTTCAAGCGTTCGTTTCCAGTAACACTTTGAAATTTTAGGTTTCACTCTGTTTTCTGCTATATAGATAGATGTGTTTGAAACTCTAAATCAAACACGGTTTGTGCTAGCTCCTTGAAACTTGACCAAATGAAGTAGTCCTATGTTCTATCTCTATGGTTTGTTTCCTCTTGAAGTACCCCATGCAGAGACTGGCGAAGAACACTTTGGTTTGAAAGGGGTTGCCAAGCTTCCAAAAAACTACTGGTTTGCTGAAATCTCAGCAAACATTTTTTCACCAAATCTTGATGATACTTGGTGGTAATGATCAGTTCACTAAGCCCACTTGGCTGCCCAATTTTCACTCTTCTAGGTTCAAGCGTTCGTTTCCAGTAACACTTTGAATTTTTAGGTTTCACTCTGTTTTCTGCTTTATAGATAGATGTGTTTGAAACTCTAAATCAAACACGGTTTGTGCTAGCTCCTTGAAACTTGACCAAATGAAGTAGTTCTAAGTTCTATCTCTATGGTTTGTTTCCTCTTGAAGTACCCCATGCAGAGACTGGCGAAAAACACTTTCGTTTGAAAGGGGTTGCCAAGCTTCCAAAAAACTACTAGTTTGCTGAAATCTCAGCAAACATTTTTTCACCAAATCTTGATGATACTTGGTGGTAATGATCAGTTCACTATTCCCACTTGGCTGCCCAACTTTCACTCTTCTAGGTTCAAGCGTTCGTTTCCAGTAACACTTTGAAATTTTAGGTTTCACTCTGTTTTCTGCTATATAGATAGATGTGTTTGAAACTCTAAATCAAACACGGTTTGTGCTAGCTCCGTGAAACTTGACGAAATGAAGTAGTTCTAAGTTCTATCTCTGTGGTTTGTTTCCTCTTAAAGTACCCCATGCAGAGACTGGCGAAGAACACTTTCGTTTGAAAGGGGTTGCCAAGCTTCCAAAAAACTTCTCGTTTGCTGAAATCTCAGCAAACATTTTTTCACCAAATCTTGATGATACTTGGTGGTAATGATCAGTTCACTAAGCCCACTTGGCTGCCCAATTTTCACTCTTCTAGGTTCAAGCGTTCGTTTCCAGTAACACTTTGAATTTTTAGGTTTCACTCTGTTTTCTGTTATATAGATAGATGTCTTTGAAACTCTAAATCAAACACGGTTTGTGCTAGCTCCTTGAAACTTGACCAAATGAAGTAGTTCTAAGTTCTATCTCTATGGTTTGTTTCCTCTTGAAGTACCCCATGCAGAGACTGGCGAAAAACACTTTCGTTTGAAAGGGGTTGCCAAGCTTCCAAAAAACTACTCGTTTGATGAAATCTCAGCAAACATTTTTTCACCAAATCTTGATGATACTTGGTGGTAATGATCAGTTCACTAAGCCCACTTGGCTGCCCAATTTTCACTCTTCTAGGTTCAAGCGTTCGTTTCCAGTAACAGTTTGAATTTTTAGGTTTCACTCTGTTTTCTGCTATATAGATAGATGTGTTTGAAACTCTAAATCAAACACGGTTTGTGCTAGCTCCGTGAAACTTGACAAAATGAAGTTGTTCTAAGTTCTATCTCTATTGTTTGTTTCCTCTTGAAGTACCCCATGCAGAGACAGGCGAAGAACACTTTCGTTTTAAAGGGGTTGCCAAGCTTCCAAAAACTACTCGTTTGCTGAAATCTCAGCAAACATTTTTTCACCAAATCTTGATGATACTTGGTGGTAATGATCAGTTCACTAAGCCCACTTGGCTGCCCAATTTTCACTCTTCTAGGTTCAAGCGTTCGTTTCCAGTAACACTTTGAAATTTTAGGTTTCACTCTGTTTTCTGCTATATAGATAGATGTGTTTGAAACTCTAAATCAAACACGGTTTGTGCTAGCTCCTTGAAACTTGACCAAATGAAGTAGTCCTATGTTCTATCTCTATGGTTTGTTTCCTCTTGAAGTACCCCATGCAGAGACTGGCGAAGAACACTTTGGTTTGAAAGGGGTTGCCAAGCTTCCAAAAAACTACTGGTTTGCTGAAATCTCAGCAAACATTTTTTCACCAAATCTTGATGATACTTGGTGGTAATGATCAGTTCCTAAGCCCACTTGGCTGCCCAATTTTCACTCTTCTAGGTTCAAGCGTTCGTTTCCAGTAACACTTTGAATTTTTAGGTTTCACTCTGTTTTCTGCTTTATAGATAGATGTGTTTGAAACTCTAAATCAAACACGGTTTGTGCTAGCTCCTTGAAACTTGACCAAATGAAGTAGTTCTAAGTTCTATCTCTATGGTTTGTTTCCTCTTGAAGTACCCCATGCAGAGACTGGCGAAAAACACTTTCGTTTGAAAGGGTTGCCAAGCTTCCAAAAAACTACTAGTTTGCTGAAATCTCAGCAAACATTTTTTCACCAAATCTTGATGATACTTGGTGGTAATGATCAGTTCACTATTCCCACTTGGCTGCCCAACTTTCACTCTTCTAGGTTCAAGCGTTCGTTTCCAGTAACACTTTGAAATTTTAGGTTTCACTCTGTTTTCTGCTATATAGATAGATGTGTTTGAAACTCTAAATCAAACACGGTTTGTGCTAGCTCCGTGAAACTTGACGAAATGAAGTAGTTCTAAGTTCTATCTCTGTGGTTTGTTTCCTCTTAAAGTACCCCATGCAGAGACTGGCGAAGAACACTTTCGTTTGAAAGGGGTTG